>NC_053022.1:415352092-415547291 GCF_003073215.2 Triticum urartu | reverse complement strand
CAACGCTTATAGAGGGAATTTTAATCCTAGGCCATATCCTAGTAATCCTTCTAATAATTATGGGAATTCCTACAATAACTCTTATGGAAATTATAATAAGATGCCCTCTGATTTTGAATCTAATATTAAAGAATTTATTTCTTCGCAAAAGAATTTTAATGCTATGATTGAACAAAATTTGCTTAAGATTGATGATTTGGCTAGGAACATTGATCGAATTGCTCTTGATGTTGATGCTTTGAAAATTAGATCTATTCCACCTAAGCATGATATTAATGAGTCTCTAAAAGCCATGAGAATTTCAATTGATGAGTGTAAAGAAAGAACCGCTAGGATGTGTGCTTCCAAAGATGCCTTTATTAAAGCGTGTTCTTCCAATTCCTATGAACATAATGATGAAGATCTAAAAGTTGTTGATGTGTCTCCCATTAAAACTTTATTTTGCAATATGAATCTTGATGAAACTGAATATGATCTTCCTTTACCTAGAAGGCGTTCTAAAAATTCGGAGTGTTTAGATCTTAACGATGAAATTGATGAAAGTGGGATGGAAAAAAATTAGATGTTGCTAAACCCACTATATTGGATTTCAAGGAATTTAATTATGAAAATTGCTCTTTGATTGATTGTATTTCCTTGTTGCAATCCGTGCTAAATTCTCCACATGCTTATAGTCGAAATAAAGCCTTTACCGAACATATTGTTGATGCCTTGATGCAATCTTATGAAGAAAAACTTGAGTTGAAAGTTTCTATCCATAGAAAACTCTATGATGAGTGGGAAACAACTATTAAAATTAAAATTAAAGATTATGAGTTTTATGCTTTGTGTGATTTGGGTGCTAGTGTCTCTACTATTCCCAAGACTTTGTGTGATTTACTAGATTTTCGTAATTTTGATGATTGCTCTCTAAACTTGCATCTTGCGGATTCCACTATTAAGAAACCTATGGAAATAATTAATGATGTTCTTATTGTTGCAAATAGGAATTATGTGCCCGTAGATTTTATTGTTATTGATATAGATTTCAATCCTTCTTGCCCTATTATTCTTGGTAGACCTTTCCTTAGAACGGTTGGTGCGATTATTGATATGAAGGAAGGGAATATTAGATTTCAATTTCCATTAAAAAAGGGCATGTAACACTTTCCAAGAAATAAAATAAAATTACCATATGAAACTATCATGAGGTCCACTTATGGATTTCCTACCAAGGATGGCAATACCTAGATCTATTCTTGCTTGTTATGCCTAGCTAGGGGCGTTAAACGATAGCGCTTGTTGGGAGGCAATCCAATTTTTTTTTTATTCCTTGTTATTTGCTCCTGTTTAGTAATAAATAAATTATTTATCCTCTGTTTAGGTTGTGTTTTTTGTGTTTAATTAGTGTTTGTGCCACGTAGAATCGTTGGGAAGACTTGGGGAAAGTCTTGTTGAACTTGCTGTAAAAAACAGAAACTTTAGCGCTCACGAGAACTGCTGTTATTTTTATTTGAAGAGTGATATTTAGTTAATTCTTTTTTCAGATGATTAATAGATAAATTACTCACGTCCAGAAATTTATTTTAGAATTTTTGGGGTTACAGATGTTGCGCTAGCTACAGATTACTACAGACTGTTCTGTTTTTGACAGATTCTGTTTTTCGTATGTTGTTTGCTTATTTCGACGAATCTATGGCTAGTAAAATAGTTTATAATCCAAATAGAAGTTGGAATACAGTAGGTTTAACACCAATATATATAAATAATGAGTTCATTACAGTACCTTGAAGTGGTCTTTTGTTTTCTTTCGCTAACGGAGCTCATGAGTTTTCTATTTTGAGTTTTGTGTTGTGAAGTTTTCAAGTTTTGGGTGAATTCTTTTGATGGATCATGGAACAAGGAGTGGAAAGAGCCTAAGCTTGGGGATGCCCATGGAACCCCCAAGATAATCCAAGGACACCAAAAAGTTAAAGCTTGGGGATGCCCCGGAAGGCATCCCCTCTTTTCGTCCACTTCCATCGGTAATTTACTTGGAGCTATATTTTTATTCATCAACATGATATGTGTTTTTCTTGGAGCATCTTGTATTATTTGTGTATTTGTTTGCTAGTATACCACAATCATCCTTTCTGTACACACCTTTTGAGAGAGCCATACATGAATTAAAATTTGATAGAATAATCTATGTGCTTCACTTATATCTTTTGAGCTAGATAATTTTGCTCTATGTGCTTCACTTATATCTTTTGAGCTAGATAATTTTGCTCTGTGTCCTTAACTTATATCCTTAGAGCTAGATAATTTTGCTCTATGTGCTTCACTTAGACCTTTTAGAGCACGATGGTGGATTCGTTTTAAAGAAACTATTGATCTCTCATGCTTCACTTAAATTAATTTGAGAGTCTCTTAAATAGCATGGTAATTTGCTTAATAATAATATGCTTGGTATTCAAGATTTGTGAAACCTTCTTTTGAGTGTGTTGAATACTAAGAAAAGATTGAAGCATGATAATTGTTTTGAAATATGGAGGTGATAATATTAAAGTCATGCTAGTTGAGTAGTTTTGAATTTCAAGAATACTTGTGTTGAAGTTTGTGATTCCCGTAGCATGCACCTATGGTGAACCATTATGTGATGAAGTCAGAGCATGATTTATTTATTGATTGTCTTCCTTATGAGTGGCGGTCGGGGACGAGCGATGGTCTTTTCCTACCAATCTATCCCCCTAGGAGCATGCGCGTAGTACTTTGCTTTGATAGCTTCTAAATTTTTGCAATAAGTATATGAGTTCTTTATGACTAATGTTGAGTCCAAGGATTATACGCACTCTCACCCTTCCACCCTTGCTAGCCTCTCTAATACCGCACAACATTCGCCGGTATCATACACCTACAATATACCTTCCTCAAAACAGCCACCATACCTACCTATTATGGCATTTCCATAGCCATTCCGAGATATATTGCCATGCCAATTTCCACCATCTAGTTCATCATGACACATTCATCATTGTCATATTGCATATCCCGGTACACCGCCGGATGCATTCACATAGAGTCATATTTTTTTCTAAGTATCGAGTTGTAATTGTTGAGTTTTAAGAAAAATAAAAGTGTGATGATCATCATTATTGGAGCATTGTCCCAGTGAGGAAAGAATGATGGAGACTATGATTCCCCCACAAGTCGGGATGAGACTCCGGACGAAAAATAAAAAAAGGAGGCCAAAGAAGCCCAAATAAAAAAAGAGAAAGGCCATATAATATATATATAATGATGAGAGAAAAATAGAGAAGGGCCAATGTTACTATCCTTTTACCACACTTGTGCTTCAAAGTAACACCATGATCTTCATAGTAGAGAGTCTCTCATGTTATCACTTCCATATACTAGTGGGAATCTTTCATTATAGAACTTGGCTTGTATTTTCCAATGATGGGCTTCCTCAAATTGCCCTAGGGCTTCATGAGCAAGCAAGCTGGATGCACACCCACTAGTTTCTTTTGTTGAGCTTTCCTATATTTATAGCTCTAGTGCATCCGTTGCATGGCAATCCCTACTCACTCACATTGATATCTATTAATGGGCATCTCCATAGCTCGTTGATACGCCTAGTTGATGTGAGACTATCTTCTCCCTTTTTGTCTTCTCCACAACCACCATTCTATTCCACCCATAATGCTATATCCATGGCTCACGCTCATGTATTGCGTGAAGATTGAAAAAGTTTTGAAAAAGTTAGAGTATGAAACAATTGCTTAGGGTTGTGCATGATTTAAATACTTTTTGTGGGGAAGATGGAGCATAGCCAGACTATATGATTTTGTAGGGATAACTTTCTTTAGCCATGTTATTTTGATAAGACATAATTGCTTTGTTACTATGCTTGAAGTATTATTATTTTCTATGTCAATATAAACCTTTGTCTTGAATCTTTCTAATCTGAATATTCATACCACAATTAAGAAGATTTACATGGAAATTATGCCAAGTAGAACTCCGCATTAAAAATTCTCTTTTTATCATTTACCTACTCGAGGACGAGCAGGAATTAAGCTTGGGGATGCCTGATACGTCTCCAACGTATCTAAATTTTTTGATTGCTCCATGGTATTTTATCTACTGTTTTGGACTATATTGGGCTTTATTTTCAACTTTTATATTATTTTTGGGACTAACCTATTAACCGGAGGCCCAGCCCAGAATTGCTGTTTTTGCCTATTTCATTGTTTCGAAGAAACGGAATATCAAACGGAGTCCAAACGGAATAAAATCTTCAAGAACGTGATTTTCTCACTGAACGTGATCCAGGAGACTTGGACCATGCTCCAAGGAACAAAAGAGGCGGTCACGAGGGTGGGGCGCCCCCCTAGGGCGCGCCCCCCGCCTCGTGGGCCCCTCGTTGCCCTCCGGCGTACTTCTTCCTCCTGTATATACACATGTACCCCCAAACGATCAGAACAGGAGCCAAAAACCTAGTTACACCGCCGCAACTTTTTGTATCCACGAGATCCCATCTTGGGGCCTGTTCCGGAGCTCCGCCGGAAGAGGGCCGTCATCACAGAGGGCTTCTACATCATCATCATAGCCTCTCCAATGAAGTGTGAGTAGTTTACCTGAGACCTTCGGGTCCATAGTTAGTAGCTAGATGGCTTCTTCTCTCTCTTTGAATCTCAATACAAAGTTCTCCCCCTCTCTCATGGAGATCTATTCGATGCAATCTTCTTTTTGCGGTGTGTTTGTTGAGACCGATGAATTGTGGGTTTATAATCAAGTCTATCTATTAATAATATTTGAATCTTCTCTAAATTCTTTTGTGTATGATTGGTTATCTTTGCAAGTCTCTTCGAATTATCCGTTTGGTTTGGCCAACTAGATTGGTAGTTCTTGCCATGGGAGAAGTGCTTAGCTTTGGGTTCTATCTTGCGGTGTCCTTACCTAGTGACAGAAGGGGCAGCAAGGCACGTATTGTATCGTTGCCATCAAGGATAACAAGATACTCTAGATGCATGCTGGATAGCGGTCGATGAGTGGAGTAATAGTAGTAGATGCAGAATCGTTTCGATCTACTTGTCACGGACGTGATGCCTATATACATGATCATGCCTAGATATTCTCATAATTATGCACAATTCTATCAGTTGATCAACAGTAATTTGTTCACCCACCATAGAATACTTATGCTCTTGGGAGAAGCCACTAGTGAAACCTATGGCCCCGGGTCTATTCTTAACATATCAATCTCCATCACTTTTATATTGTTTTGCTATTTACTTTGCCTTTACTTTTTACTTTGCATATTTATATCAAAAATACCAAGAATATTCTATCTATCAGATCTCACTCTCGTAAGTGACCGTGAAGGGCTTGACAACCCCTAATCGCGTTGGTTGCGAGTAGCTATCGCTTTGTGCAGGTACGAGGGACTTGAGCGTGGGCTCCTACTGGATTGATACCCTGGTTCTCAAAAACTGAGGGAAATACTTACGCTACTCTGCTGCATCATCCCTTCCTCTTCGGGGAAAACCAACGCAAGCTCAAGACGTAGCAAAAAACAGGATATATGTTCTTTTCATCAAGATAAGCATATTTAAGAGTATTGGGTAATGGTTTAAGCTCAAACACGGGATCACCCTTCGGTGGAGGAGGATCCCCTAGAATTTCAATAGGCAAGCTGTGCTTCAAAATAGGTCCCTGTTTAAAGAATACTTCATCTATTTCCCTTCTTTCATTCATAAACATATCATTTTAATGGTCTAGCAAATATTGGTCTAAAGGATCATTAGGAGGCAGGACAATAGAAGCAAGACCAATAATTTCATGTTTACTAGGAAATTCTTTATCATGGGGTTATCTATGAAATTTAGCAAAATTAAAATCATGAGACATATCCCCTAAACCAAGAGTAACGATATTCTTTTTGCAGTCTATCTTAGCATTAACATTTTTCAAGAAGGGTCTACCAAGTATAATGGGACAAAAGTCATCTTGTCGGGAACCAAGAAGAAGAAAATCAGCAAAATATTTAACTTTTTGACACCGAAGGTCTATGTTTATTTTTGACATCTCTGACAATCCCGATTGGTGAAATAGTATCTCTATTGGCAACCTTAATTGTAACATCAATACCTTCTATCTCAGCAGGTGCAATATCATGCATAATTTCTTTGTATAAGGAATGAGGTATTGCACTTGCACTAGCACCCATGTCACATAAGCCATGATAGCAATGATCTCCTATTTTAACAGAAACAATAGGCATGCCTACAACAGGTCTATGTTTATTTTTAGTATCGGGTCTAGCAATACTAGCAGCTTCATCACAAAAGTAAATAACATGCCCATCATTATTATCGACCAAGTGATCTTTAACCATAGCAATACTAGGTTCAACTTTAATTTGCTCAGGGAGTGTAGGTGTTCTAGCATTACTCTTACGAACCATAGTTGAAGCTTTAGCATGATCCTTTATTATAACAGGGAAAGGTGGTTTCTCAATATAAGCGGTAGGAACAATAGGATCAACATTATAAGTGATAGTCTTTTCTTCAACTTTAATAGGTACAACTACTTTTAGTCAATGGGAGGATGGTATTTAAACCACTTCTCCTCAGGGAGATCAACATGAGTAGCAAATGATTCACAGAAAGAAGCTACTATCTCAGAGTCAAGTCCATATTTAGTGCTAAATTCACGAAAAGCATCGGTATCCATAAAAGATTTAACACAATTAAACTTAGGTGTTATACCTGAATCCTTACCTTCATCGAGTTCCCAATCTTTAGAGTTGCTTTCAATTCTTTCCAATAAATCCCATTTGAATTCAATAGTCTTCATCATAAAAGAACCACTACAAGAAGTATCGAGCATGGAGCGATTATTGAGAGAAAACCAAGCATAAAATTTTTGAATAATAATTTCTCTTGAGAGCTCATGATTGGGGCATGAATATAACATTGACCTTCCCCAAGCTTGACGATACTTTGTCCTTCGCATGGTCAAAAATTATATATATAATTATGATCACGATGAACCAGATGCATAGTGTAAAACTTCTCATGAAATTCCAATTTCAATTGGTTGTAGTTCCATGGTCCAATATCATCACATAGCCTAAACCATGTCAATTACTTTCCCTTCAAAGATAAAAGGAAGACCTTCTTTTTGATAACATCCTCGGGCACCTGCAAGCTTAAATAATCCACAAACTTCATCCACATAGATTAGGTGCATATCGGGATGTAATGTTCCATATCCTGTAAAAGGATTAGCTAGCAGTTTCTCTATCATACCCGAAGGAATTTCAAAATAAACATTTTCAGTAGGTTCAGTAGGTTGAGGAGCAACTCTTTGCTCTACTGGTCAAGGTGAAGATACCCCGAACAAGCCCCTCAAAGGATTATTTTCCATAGTAACAAGTGACAGTAAATTTTAGCACACTATATAAATTTTTCCTTACCAAATTCCACCTACCAAATGCGCTTCACTCCCCGGCAACGACGCCAGAAAAGAGTCTTGATGACCCACAAGTACAGGGGATATATCGTAGTCCTTTCGATAAGAGTGTCGAACCCAATGAGGAGCAGAAGGAAATGACAAGTGGTTTTCAGTAACATATTCTCTGCAAGCACTGAAATTATCGGTAACAGATAGTTTTGTGATAAGGTAATTCGTAACGAGTAACAAGTAACAAAAGTAAACAAGGAGCAGAAAGGTGGCCCAATCCTTTGTGTAGCAAAGGACAAGCCTGGACAAACTCTTATATAAAGGAAATTCTCGTCAAGCTAGTTTTCATCATGCTCATTTGGTTCACGTTCGTTACTTTGATAATTTCATATGTGGGTGGCCCGGTGCTTGGGTACTGCCCTTCCTTGGACAAGCATCCCACTTATGATTAACCCCCCTCGCAAGCATCCGCAACTATGAAAGAAGAATTAAGGTAAACCTAACCATAGCATGAAACATATGGATCCAAATCAGCCCCTTACGAAGCAACGCATAAACTAGGGTTTAAGCTTCTGTCACTCAAGCAACCCATCATCTACTTATTACTTCCCAATGCCTTCCCCTAGGCCCAAACAATGGTGAAGTGTCATGTAGTCGATGTTCACATAACACCACTAGAGGAAAGACAACGTACATCTCATCAAAATATCAAACGAATACCAAATTCACATGACCACTTATAGCAAGACTTCTCCCATGTCCTTAGGAAGAAACATAACTACTCACAAATCATATTAATGTTCATAATTAGAGGGGTATTAATATGCATAAAGGATCTGAACGTATAATCTTCCACCAAATAAACCAACTAGCATCAACTACAAAGAGTAATCAACACTACAAGCAACCCACATGTACCAATCTAAGGATTTGAGACAAAGATCAGATACAAGACCTTGACCAGCTGGCCCAAGAAGCCGGCCATTCGTCTAGGAGGTGCGAGGGGTGCAGCTAGCACCGATGTCTTGAAATACCATAGGGAGCCGATGAGGCTACCCGCGGTCATTTACTCCGACAGTAGTCCCTGAAGCTCGTGAGGCACCGTGGCTGAGAATCGATGTGCCTTAGCAGCTTCCTACTCCGAGTGATATGGTAATCCTGCTTCATCCGTCTTCTGATAATGCCGACTGCTAGGAGCTGGACAGAGAGCAGTCGGCTGGCTGGTGAATTTGAATCATCATGATGGAGGCCGGGTGCTGAGCCAGCCGGCTGGTAGGGTCGCCGCCCCTTGCTCGCCCGCCACATGGCGCCAGTGGGCCAGGCCGGCCTGCCAGCCCACGTGCGCGACGGCACATCGCCGCAGCCCTGGGCCTGCCACTACAGGGCTTCGGCACGCGTGCGGACCTGCTGTGGCCGAAGTAGGCGGTTGCGCTTCCCAGATGCGGTTAATACACGCCATAACGGCACGGTAAACATGGGGTCGTGGGGAGAGTGGGTGCAGTTAATCTTGGGCCCCCACGTCTCGCCTCCTCGGCTCCTCCGCCGGGGGGCTATAAGTAGGGGGAGGAGTGGAGCGGCAGAATGCACGCGCGCCCTCCTCTCCCTTTGTCTTGCCTTTCTATTTCTTCTTCCTCTTGCTGCCGCCACGGTCTTCCTCTTGTCGGACCGCCGCTGCAGCAAGTCATCGCCGGTGCTCCTCGCGCCGCCGCCACCTTGCGTAGCCGTCGAGCCCGGAGCTCATGGCGCAAAGCGGCCGCTCGAGCGACTGGGACGGCTCCAATGTCCACGATGGGCATTTGGAGTTCCTCCGCCACACGCGGCGGCTTCCTCATCCGTCGTATGTCAAGGTGCGCATCCCCAACTGAAAAGGAGATCTCGTCGGTGCCGGAAGACGGCGAGCACATTGTCTTCCGGTTGCATTTCCTTCACGGCTTCGGCCTTCCAACGAGCGGATTCCTTCACTCATTCATGGGCTTCTACGGAGTGCAGCCCCACCACCTCACTCCAAATATGGTGGTGCTACTATCCGCCTTTGTCACCTTGTGCGAGGGCTACCTTGTCGCACTCCCCACACTCGAGTTGTGGGCAGAGCTCTTCTACATCAAGCTCGGCAGCGCCGACAAGAACGAGGCGGCCCAGTGCGGAGCCTGCGTCACAGTGCGCCACTCCGGATCCGGGATCCGCTGCCCGACCCTCGCCATTCTGCAGTCTGCCAAGCTATGGCAGAAATCGTATTTCTACGTCGAGAACGTCAGCTCATCACGGGACTATGTCAACCTACCAACTTACGTAGTCGGCCCGCCTGCCGAGCCCTGCACCAGGTGGCGATTCCGGGCAAAGAACCTGTCGGCCGCCTCCTCCACCGCTCTCGCCTGGCTTCACGAGATGATGGATTCGGAGGGCCTCAAGGCCTCAGACTTGCTGGCCGCCTTCGTGGAGCACCGAGTGCTTCCTCTTCAAGCTCGGCCCCACATCATCAGCAACATGAGTGTGCGCCGGGATCCCTGCCGGCTGTCCACCAAGGTGATGCCGGATGTCGAGGTGGTCCGCATGGTGAACTTCTTATCCGACTGCAAGCTGTCGGAGATGGAGTGGTGCTTCGGCAAGTCGCCGTACAGACGGGTCAACCCGCCGCCTCCGATAAGTCTTATAATTCATTTTTTTTCCTTTGTTTGTCCGGGTTCTCTCTTGCCGCCTAACCAGTGGCCTTGGCGTAGCACTTCCCAGGCTAGACATCCACAAATGCGCTAGCCCCGAGTCACCAGTACACGGCGGACCAGTCAGTGAGTGACGTGGACGACCTTGACCTAGGGGCGGCCGCCCAGGAGGAGGACGATGCAACAGGAGGTGGCAGTGATGAAGTAGGTGGCTCCTTAGGAGGCGGCTTGGGGTTTAGCCGGATGATGAGGAGGAGGACAACGAGCCGCTCCGCACCCATGGCGCTGACAGGGCAGGCGCTAACTCCTCAACCACACCGACTGCAACAGCTGGCGCGCTGAAGCGTCAGGCCGACGCCGTGTTGTTCGGCAGCCAACCCAAGAATACCAAGACTTCGGCCGCCATGACGAAGTGGCACGAGGTTGCCAACAAGCAGGCCCTCCTGTCGGTGTCAAAACTGGAAGATCTCTGGTAGGGGGTCCCGAACTGTGCGTCTAAGGATTGAAGGTAATAGAAGACAAGGACACGGTGTTTACCCAGGTTCGGGCCCTCTTGATGGAGGTAATACCCTATGTCCTGCTTGATTGACTTTAATAAGTATAGGGGTTACAAGAGTTGATCTACCATGAGATCATAATGGCTAAACCCTAGATGTCTAGCTTGTATGATTATGATTGCCTCTACGGACTAAACCCTCCGGTTTATATAGACACCGGAGGGGGCTAGGGTTGTACAGAGTCGGTTTACAAAGAAAGGAATCTTCATATCTGCATGCCAAGCTTGCCTTCCACGCCAAGGAGAGTCCCATCCGGACACGGGGGAAAGTCTTCTGTCTTGTATCTTCACGGCCCATCAGTCCGGCCCACGTCACATAGCCCGGACGCCCGAGGACCCCGTAATCTAGGACTCCCTTAGTAGCCCCGAACCAGTCTTAAATGACGACGTGCCCGACACGCAAATTGTTTTTGGCATTGCAAGGCGGGTTCCTTCACTGAATACTTCAAAGCATCTGAACCGAAGGGCTATATTCGGCCCTTACATCTTCGGTCTTGGTAAGGTGAATTCTTCGAACATCTTGGTTTTACATTAAATGTCATACCCTTCGGCTTCTGTGCTTCCGTTGCCTCAGCTTCCACGCGACAAACAAATACGAAGGGTCCAAGCATTTTTACAGATAACCCCCCGACAGCGTACGGAAGGTGTCTATTTAAGGAGATTAGATCTCAGATGCCATTCCATACCAGGCGAAAAATCCTTCGAACTGGCCACAAGGAGCCACGCAATCATAACCAGTGCTCCTAGTTCTTCCTCCCGCCCCCATGGACTTTAAAAAGGTGATTGGGAGAGCTGCTTTGTATCCCATGCCTAGCTGACCAAGCTCTAGGTGTAGGGATATCTCCCCACTGCGGATCTAGTCTCCGTTCGGGCGGGATTAACTTCTTTTACTGGTGAAGCCCTGCTAGAAAATTTCCCTAATCCTTCATAAGGGGAGCGACTGTGCTTCGTTTCCTTTCTATTAAGAGGTGTTGGATTTCCAATCCATCATGTCCTCCGAGGTATCCTGGAGTACTACGGCCTCCAACTGCACAATCTCACGCCGAGCTCCATTCTGCATATCGCGGGCTTCGTTGCTCTTTGAGAGCTGTTCTTAGGCTGTGAGGCCCATTTTGAGCTATGGAGGAAGCTTTTCTGCAACGTCTCTCGCTCCCAAAAGGGATCCATATTCGAGGTGGGCAGTGCCTAAGTATGGTGCATAGCTGGGATAGGATATCTATCCGGCACTCCAAAGAAGGCATCCGAGTAGTGGCCCTCGGAGTGGTTTTATATTGAAGACGTAGTTCTCTTGGACCCAATACGACGAGGCCTAACGGAATTTTCCAATGCCCCGTTTAGAAAGTGCCACAGCTGGTGCCTCCGGAGCCTCAAGGAGGAAGATAGTGCGACGGTTAAGAAGTTAATGGATAAGATAAAAATACTCGCCCAATCCGGACTATCCATAATTGAGGTCATGGCGATTTCCATAACGCGAGGTGTTCAGCCACTCCAATCCAGAGGACTCCCCATGTGGAACTAAAACGGGGAGGATGATACATCACGCTACGGGCGCAAGGGTCCGGACAAGTTCGCCGCCCATGTTGGCTAATCTTTATAAAGGGGAGATGTCACATCCCTAGCTTCTGGCATTGCACTAGGGTAACTTCATGTGTGCATCATGTTTAAACTTCGAAAGAAACTTGAAATGGGGATTTCCTAAACCCTAGCATTAAAGGAATTCACTAGGTTCAACCAAAATATTTCCAGTAAATCCAAATGGCTTTAAAAAATGTTCATCATTCTTGGGAAAAGCTGGAAGCAGTAACCAGAGGTGATGCACATTTTTTGCATGAAATATTTGGGCTCTGGATTAAATCATACTCTATTTTGCATTTGGGCATTTAAATGCTATTAAATATTTTAAATGCTCAAATAATCATAAACTAAAATGTTTACTGTAGGATATATTCCCAACATTGATCATGAGTAGTTTCATGATTTTTGGAAGTGTCTAAGTATTTTTAATAAAGCCCTAAAGACTACAGAATAATATAAAACCAAATTAAAAAAGAAATCAGAGAGGGAGAGAGAACTACCTCAGCCAACTTACCTGGCCTTCCAGCCCACCTTGTGGCCCAGCTGGCTGCCTAGCCCACCAGGGGCTCCCGTGTCTTCTCCTTCCTCTGCAAGAAGGACCGAGGCGCGTGGCCACCGCACGCCGGCACGCGCACGGCTACCTCCTACCTGCTTGCCGCTGCTGGAGTCGTCCTCGGAGCGCCACGCACTTCCCCTCGAGCGCCTGCACCTCTCCTCTCTCCCCCTCGAGCACTCTTCCCTCCTCTGCCTCTTTCCCACGCGACCACCGAGCGTTGTCGTCGCCGCAGACGAGCGCAACCGCGACCATCGCCTTCCCCTCGCTTCTCCGTGCTGTCCAGAGGCTCCACCTCAACGCCACGGAGCCCCAAGATGAAGCACGCGCCCACGGAGTGCCCTAAGCAACACCATCATCCTCATCCTCGCCGTCGGACGCCGGAGATCCGTCTCGCCGCCCCGCTCGCTCCGGCGCCTCCCCGAGCTCGGTGACCTTCCCTCATGATCGCCGTGAGCTCCCGGTCCTTTCTCCCTTAACCACGTCATCGTTTTCGTCCCGTAGCCACTGCCCTGCGAGTAACCGGAGCCGCCGTCCGCCATGGACGTTGAGCCACGCGCTCCCGAGCTTCGCTTGCTCACCCTAGTGGCACAGACGTGCTCCTGGTGACCCCACGATGCCGTCTATGCCTTTGGTTGAGCTTCCTGTGCTCCGCCACGCCGCGCCCGTGCAAATCCGTAGCTGCGCACCGCTAAAGCTCGTCGCCAGCGAGATTCCGGCTGCCCCGTGACCCCCTGTCTAGCCCATTGGATGCGCCTGAACAAGGGCTTCTCCCCGATGATTTATGCACGACAAACCGCGACCCCTGGCGCTTTTCCGATGCACGTCCGCCGCGACAAATTGTCGTCGGCGGCTGAACGCCGGCGAGCCGACGTGGCAACATCGTTAACTACTAATGATGGGGCTAACTAACCCCCTCTCTCACTGACTACTAGGCCCCATGCCCTTAACTAACACCAGTTTAATTTCTTCTTAGTTTTATTTAAACATAGTGGACCCCGCATGTCAGTTGACCCGCTGACGTCACCGTTGACTGGCCCCACCTGTCTATGAGACAAACTGGCACCGGGTCACTGACCAGTGGGTCCCACTGGTCAGGTTTGACCTGGGCGGCGCCTGTTGACCTGCTGAGGTCAGCATGACGTAATGCTGACGCTATAAATCAGTAAATTCTAGAAAATATCCAAAACTTTAAAAATTCATAGAAAATCAACCATACCTCGGAATAAAATAGTTTATATATGAAAAATTATCAAAAAATTCAAGGAATCTGTTTATGGCGTTTTCATGCATGTTAGAAGAACTTATGGCTGCTGTTTAGGCCAATTCATATAAATGGAATTTAAACTCTCACATATGGAGTTTGAATTTGAACCTAGGGTTCAAACCAACTCCATTTAACATGTTGCTAGTTGCATTTGCTCAAACCACAGCATATTGACGTGTCATGACCATGCATCATATTGTGCATTGCATTGATTGTGTTTCTTTCTCTGTTGCTGGTATTTGTCCCCTCTCGATAGACGTGGTTTCGATGATGAGATCGATGACACCGATGAAGAACTATATTATCTTCAGGAGTGCCAAGCAAGCAAAAACCCCTTGTTCATCTCGATACAATCCCACTCTCTCGCTCCTGCTCTCTTTTACTGCATTAGGACAACAACGATTCAACTGTTACATGTTGTGGTAGTTGAACCCCTTTGCTCTGGATGACCTGTCATTGCCACAGTAAATAGATGAAACCCACTAGCATGAGTAGGAGTTGTTTGAGCCCTGATGTGCCTACTCATTCATGCTTATTTGTCATGCCTGCTACTGCTTAGAGTTGAGTCAGGTCTGATTCATCGGGGATGAATTGGAACAGTGATGAACATGTCCTACTGTGTGCGAGCTAAGTGTGTGAACACGATTTGGTAAACGTAGCGGTGAGAGGCCATGTAGGAGTACATGGTGGGTTGTCTCATTGAAACCGTCCTTAGGAACTGAGTTCTGTGTTTGTGATCCATGAACAGCTACTGCCACACATTGGGCCCGAAACCAATGGACCCTCTCGACTTATTAACTGCCCTTGTCCTCTGTCCAGGAGTTGCAACTAGTTTCTGGTGTTTGTAGGATATGTGTTGGCGGCCGTGCGTAGCGCTGACCCTAGGGGTGGGCTATGACGCGATAGATACACCATGGCACGGTGTACCGGGTGCCCGTTTGGTGTCTCGGGAACCCCGCACACATCATTTGGGGCTGTGAGCGAAACTCCAACCGGATCTCCTCGCGGATGGAACCCGAATAGGTGATAAACCTGGACTAGAGACTTGTGTGGTTAGTCAGGTCGTGGCCGACTCCCTCACCAGGCTTCCACTTGAAGGTTGCCGAGATACACGACGTGTACATGGTGGTAAGTGGCGAGAGCGTGTGTGAAGAAGTACACCCCTGCAGGGTTATAAATGATCTATTCAAATAGTCATGTCCGCGGTAAAGGACTTCTGGGTTGCCTATAACAGTTCATAGACAAGTGAAAGTGGATACTCTAAAACTCGCAAGATAAGTGTGAGTGCTATGGATGGCCTTCTCGTAGGGAGACGGGAGCGGATCCATAGTGGTGTATTGAATGGTGAATATGTGGACTCATGTGCGCCACCTCAAAAGAGTTGCTTGCAGTCGTAGTTCAGGTTAGCCACTGAGTCAAAGCTGGCTTGCTGCAGTTAAACTCCATCACCCCTTTGTTGATACCAATGCATATGTAGTTAGTTCTGATGTAAGTCTTGCTGGGTACATTTGTACTCACGTTTGCTTAATTTATGTTTTGCAGAGAGACTTCAGTCTCTCTAGTAGTTCCACTGGACTTCAACGTTTAGCTTGATACCTCAGCTATGATCTTGTGCCCTCGGCAAGATCTGGTAGTTAGTCAGGCTTCTTAGCGTTTTTCATTTGTAGTTGTCTGTACTCAGACATGTTAAGCTTCTGCATGTGCTTTGATTTGTATGCTATGATTGTTGGGTCATGAGACTCATGTTTGTAATTTCTCGCTCCTCGAAGCCTAATGAATAAATACTTGAGTCGTAGAGTTATGTTGTGACGCCATGTTGTATTTACACATATCGAGCATATTGTGTGTATGATTGAAATGCTTGGTATGTGTGGGATCCGACAATCTAGTTGTTTATCTTTGGCACCCTCTCTTATGGGGAAATGTAGTCTAGTGCTTCCATGAGCCATAGTAGTCCGCTACAGCCCGGTTCACCGGAGTCCTGCTAGCCCAGCACTACTGCTCAGGACACTTGACTGGCCAGCATGTGTTTCACTTCGTTCCTGTGTCTGTCCCTTCGGGGAAATGTCACGCGGTGACATCCGGAGTCCTGCCTAGCCTGCTACAGCCTGGGTTACCGGAGTCCTATTAGCCCAGTGCTACAGCCCGGATTCACACGCTGCTGACCGACATGCTCGAAGTTGATTCATGTATGCATGTCTCCATTGGTTAGTGCCGCTATGGGTTCACGACTAGCCATGTCGGCCCGGGTTCTCTGTCATAAGGATGCTAGCACTGGTAGAAAAAGGGCCTATAGTCCCGGTTCGTAAGGGCCTTTAGTCCCGGTTCAGGATCCGGGACTAAAGTGTCCGTACTAATACCTCCCCCCTTTAGTCCCGGTTCAATCCAGAACCGGGACTAAAGGCCCTCCACGTGGGCAGTGCGCAGAGCCCAGTCAGGAGACCCTTTCGTCCCGGTTGGTGGCACCAACCGGGACCAATAGGCATCCACGCGTCAGCACTTCTGTGGCTGGGGTTTTTGTTTTTTTTTGAAAGGGGGGTGGTTGGGGGTTTTGGGGGGTTAATTTAGGTGTTTCATATATTGTGTTAGCTAGTTATTAATTAATAGAGAGAAGTGTCCTCTCTTATGTCCGTGCTTGGTCGACACTACGTACTATACATACGTATAGAGAGCACTAGACACGCTAGCTAGCTAGTAAGCAAACGAAGGAAATAGAAGATCGTCCTGAACATATATGCATACAGAGAGAAGTGATATCGACCACCTCTCCTTCTCCGAGAGATTGGTCGAACAACAAGTTCTCGTATATCTATCCGACACTACCGGCTACATATATACAATAATTATCTCTTACAAATATAATCATACGTACTCATGGTCCAC
Organism: Triticum urartu; assembly: GCF_003073215.2. Lineage (NCBI taxonomy): Eukaryota > Viridiplantae > Streptophyta > Magnoliopsida > Poales > Poaceae > Triticum > Triticum urartu. The sequence continues at coordinate 415,530,372 of NC_053022.1, read as the reverse complement.
ATAGTATTCTCTGTCTTCAGCGATCACGTGGTCAAGAAAGAATGCCGCCAATTCCTCTTGAATTGCTCGCATGCGAGCTGGTGCTAGGAGTTCATCCCTCTTCCGAAGCATCTAATTTGAAGAAGGGGGTCAATACATATATATATGAATGAATGAAACTCAGCACAAATGATGGTAATAAAATAAATTGTGAATGTTGTTATTTACGTACTTCATATTGTTCGTCAGAGTACCCGCCTCGCTCACAGGTCGTGTGGCGGATGGACTCGCAGACGTAGTATCCACAGAAATCATTCCCTTGTTCCGGCCACTACCACTTTACAAGAAATAGAGGTCAATCAAACTGATAAGCAAGAATGCTAAATGGTATTGATGAAACTAGCGCTTGAATCACTAGGAGATGCGCGGAACATGCTACTATAGTACTTACTTTCGGGTGTCTAAATTCCAGCTCCTCCGGTAGTCCTGGAACTTTTCTGGTGAATTTTCTCCAAACCCTGCCGGACAAAGAAAACAATTACTTGATATCAGGAAATGAACAAAGTTGCTGATATGGTGGATAATAATCGATTTAACTTACTTCTTGAGCATTTCAGTCATGTCCGCATACTCCTGGGGATCTTTTCGTTTAGAGTCCAAGACGGTTACTACTCCCTGCTCAAGCCTAATCTCTAGGAGAATATAGTGGAAACTGCACACGCATGCATAACTCATCAATTACATTACTATAACCTAGACTAATATATAAGGGAAACCGAATATGCACAAGATAGTAGCACTCGCTTGAAGTTGTAAGTAAAGAGTATTATATCTTTGTTTTCATTTTTTTGAATGATTGTAGCAAGTTGGCCTCGGTATCTTCGGGACGATGTTCAACCTCAGTTGCATCTATGAGATATGTGTTAACGAACCCAATATCACCGATTTGTCTTTTCTTCAATTCGGCGATCTTCAATCTGCATAATATAGCGAGGATAATTATAAATACATGCAATGAAAGAGATGAGCTATATAGAGAGACTTAATGACAGAAGTAGTAGTACTTACAGATAGTAGCAGGTGATCGTTGTTTTATCGAGGGCCAATTGATTGAAAAACGGATAGAACTCCTCAAATGGAATAGGCAACAGTTCAATTCCAACGAGGTCATGCTCCGGTTTAACTCTCGCATACAAAGTACTCCTGCCCCAGACTCTCTGCAGATTTTCAAGTACCAATCATGTAATCTTCGCATCATAGTTGTTAAAGATTTTTCATCTTTGACGAGAGGCTTCCCGTACCCGTATCTGTGTATCTGGACCTCCATGGGATCATAATGTACATTGTCGGGTAGGTAATCGTCAACATTGCCATAACCGGGCACCATCCTCGGATCGACGATGTCGCTAGGCACCTTGAGCGGGGGGCACGATTGCTTTGCTTGTTCGCCGAGCTGGGCAATTTGTTTCCCAGCTGCTCGTCGTTCTTTCAGCCTTTGATCACTGACTGTACTTCCCGACCGCTCCGCTTTAGCCCATGTCTTTGCAATAATGCGCTCATAGTTGCCTTTCGGCGGAGTCTTGGGTGGTTTTGCCAGGGCAGCCAGAGTGCGCTTCACTTTCACCGGATCTACCTTCTCCTCCAGAGGTGGATGTCTCTTTGCTTTCAACCCTTGAAACCAGTCATCCACTTCGGTTCACGCGATCTTCGCGTTCTCCTCTGGGGTCCTCTCGTATGGTAACTTCTGTGGACTCTTCAGAGAAGGACCGAATCTATATGTCCTCCCGCCTCTGGTTGTACTGCTAGACGCCGACCGAGCAGATGTAGCGGTTGTCTTGTTTACTTTCTTAAGAGGCGGAGGAGAAGGACTACGACGCCCCGGAGCAGCTGGAGCGGCGGCAGGTCTCTTCCGCCCTTGCTGACGAGGCGGAGAAGGAGGACGCTGGCTGCTCGGGCGCGTCGGCGCAGGCGGAGAAGGAGGCGGAGTGCCGCCGCGCGCGGGAGAAGGAGCCGGCCGAGGGCCCTGATCATCACTCGCCGGAGGAGGAGGCGATGGAGGAGGCGGAGTGCCCTGACTCAACGGAGGAGGAGGAGGAGGCAGAGGCGTCCAGTTCGGAAGGTTGATGAGCTCCTTCCGCCATAGGCATGGAGTCTTCAGAGCAGACCCCAGCCGAGTCTCCCCTTCACCGGTAGGGTGGTCAAGCTGGAGGTCCACAAATCCCTCTGTTATTTCATCCACCATCACCCTAGCACATCCTTCTGGAATCGGCCGGCAGTGAAAAGTTGCGCTGGGTTCAGTAGGATAAACAGAGCCAACAGCCGCCTTGACCTTCAAATTCATCCATTGCGTCATAAGGTGGCAATTTTGAGACTCCGTGATAGCATCCACGGGATAGCTGGCAGGAGCCGTCAAGGCATGCTCCGGCTGAAGCAGCTCGGTGGAAGCCACGCTGCTTCTGCGCTGAGATGGCGGGGTAGCTTCGGAGGAAGCTTCAGCAGTACGTTTGCTGCGATTTGCTTCTTGTTCCTCTATCGCGTCTACCCTTGCTTGCATCGCCTGCATTTGGGTCTGCTGCACTTTTTTCCTCCTCTCATGGGATTTGTAACCACCTGTGTCCGGAAACCCAACCTTCCACGGAATGGAGCCTGGCATGCCTCGTGTCCGTCCAGGGTGCTCAGGATTCCCGAGGGCCATTGTGAGCTCATCATTCTCTCTGTCTGGAAAGATCTTCCCTTGCTGCGCTGCTTCGATATACTGCTTAAGCTTCCTGACTGGTATGTCCATTTGATCGTTTGTCCAAATGCACTTCCCTGTTACAGGGTCCAAGGTTCCGCCAGCCCCGAAGAACCAAGTCCGGCAATGGTCTAGCCAGTTAATTGTCTCTGGTTCGATCCCTTTATCAACCAGATCATTCTCAGTCTTGGCCCACTTAGGCCGGGCTACGAGGTAGCCACCTGACCCCGTGCGATGGTGAAGCTTCTTCTTCGCAGCATTTTTCTTGTTTGTCGCCGACATCTTCTTACTCTTTTCCGATGTCTTGTGGGCCACAAATGCGGGCTAGTGATCTCTAATCTTCTCATATCTGCCCTTGAATTCTGGTGTCTCATTATTTTCGACAAACTTATTCAGCTCTTTCTTCCACCTCCTGAATAGTTCTGCCATCCTCTTAAGAGCAAAAGACTTGATTAATTGCTCTTTAACTGGGTTCTCTGGATTATCCTCTGGCGGTAGGGTGAAATTTGACTTCAGCTTAGTCCAAAGATCATTTTTCTGCTTATCATTGACATAAGACACCTCAGGGTCTTCTGTAGCCGGCTTAAACCATTGCTGGATGCTTATCGGGATCTTGTCCCTAACCAGAACCCCGCATTGAGCAACAAATGCGTTCTTTGTTCGGATGGGTTCAATCGGTTGGCCATCGGGCGCGATTGCTATGATCTCAAACTTTTCATCCGAGCTCAACTTTTTCTTCGGGCCTCGTCTCTTTACCGAAGTTGTGCTCGATCCGGAGGGCTAGAAAAAAGAACAAAGACTTAATTAATATGTGTACATACCAAAACAATGAATGCATCAATCAGCTAGTCAGCACAGGCTTAACTAATATATATACCTGGCCGGACTCGGTTTGGTCACCGGAGCCGTCATCACGGTCTCCTTCTTGCACCGGCATTGGGTCACAGGAGCCGTCCTCATGTTCTTCTTCTTGCACCGGCATTAGGTCACCGTAGCCAGCTTGTTCACCCTCTCCTTCCAGACCATCGGTTTCGTTGAGAAACAATGAGATGGCATCACTTCCTTCTGCGATTATGTCCCTCAACAACGCTTCTTTTGTTGCTTCGTCTAGGGCGGTGTCCATAGTTTCTACAAATATTTACAACATGGCAATTATTATTCAAACATGATAGATGGATATATTACAACGACACACTACATCTATGTCCCTCGACGCCCTCGTTCCCGATAAAAAAAGAGGAAGAAGAAGAAAAAAGAGGAGAAGAAAGAATAGAGGAGAAACTCCTCTATTCTTTCTTCTCCTCTTTTTTTCTTCTTCCTCTTCTCTTTTTTATCCTCTTCTTCCTCTCATGTTCGAGAGGATCGCCGAGGGGTCGGGAGGTTGCCTAGTGTCAAAGGATTCAACAAAACCATGTCTTCATCATTAGGCGAAAGTAACATGTGCATGATGGTACGAAGCTCTCCAAAGTTATTTTGGAACGGAGTCCTAGATAGGATAATTCGCTTTTTGGTACAAAGTTCAGCAAGAACCTTCCAAATATCGTTATTTGGAAGGCCTTTGCTGAAATTCATACAAAAAGGCAAATTATCCTATCCGGGACACCATTCCAAAATAATTTTGGAGGACTTCGTCATGCCCTGGTTACTTCTGGCTAATGATGAAGCCATGGATTTCTTCAATACTTTGACACTAGGAAACCTCTCTCTGACCCCTCGGCGATCCTCGACCCCTCGAACCCTCGACGACCCTGGAACCCTCGACCCCTCGGCGATCCTCTCTTCCTCTCATGTTCGAGAGGATCGCCGAGGGGTCGGGAGGTTGCCTAGTGTCAAAGGATTCAACAAAACCATGTCTTCATCATTAGGCGAAAGTAACAGGTGCATGATGGTACGAAGCTCTCCAAAGTTATTTTGGAACGGAGTCCTAGATAGGATAATTCGCTTTTTGGTACAAAGTTCAGCAAGAACCTTCCAAATATCGTTATTTGGAAGGCCTTTGCTGAAATTCATACAAAAAGGCAAATTATCCTATCCGGGACACCATTCCAAAATAACTTTGGAGGACTTCGTCATGCCCTGGTTACTTCCGGCTAATGATGAAGCCATGGATTTCTTCAATACTTTGACACTAGGAAACCTCTCTCGACCCCTCGGCGATCCTCGACCCCTCGAACCCTGAACCCGACCCTGACCCCTAGACCCGACGACCTGGAACCCTCGACCCTCGACCCTCGAACCCTATAGAACCCTCGAACCCTCGACCCTGAAACCCTCGACCCTTGACCCCTTAACGACCCTCGACCCTCTACCCTAGTTCCCGACCCTCGACCCCTCGGCGATCCTCGACACCCTCGTTCCCGATAAAAATTAAGAAGAAGATGAAGAAGAAGAAGAAGAAGAAAGAGGAGAAGAAGAAAGGAATAGCTAGAGGAGAAGATCGAAGAAAAAAAAGAAGAAAAAAAGAGGAGAAGAAGAAAGGAATAGTGGAGAAGAAGAAAAAATAGAATATATTCTATTTTCTCTTCTTCTCCACTATTCCTTTCTTCTTCTCCTCTTCTTTTTCTTCTTTTTTCTTCTTCTATTTATTTATCCTCTTCTTCCTCTCCTCTTCTTCTTTCTAAGTCCTGCTTATATACACAGAGTATTGTCCCGGTTCGTACCCCTCTCGACCCCTCATCCCTCTCTCGACCCCTCGACGACCCTTGTCCCTGATAACATTTTTTTTCTCCACTCACCCCTCTCAACCTCTCGTCCCCCTCTCGACCCCTCATCATCATCTATCACCCCCTCGTTTTCTTTAGCATATATCCATGAACAAAAAAATAATTCATATATATAAAAAATGCTATATGAACATACATACATATGAGCATATACAGAGAGCATATACATAGCCAAATCCATACAGAGAGCATATACATAAACATCACGTATGAGCATATACATACATACGTAGCCAAATCCAAATACATGTCAGCATATACATACACATATGAAAAAATTTATCACACACAGAGAGCAGCGGCGGTGGCGGCGATGGTCAGAGCGACAGGGATCGATGGGAAGGGGCGGGGAGCTCATTGGGGGCGCGACGGGGAGGAGGCCGGGGACGGGGAGGAGGCCGGCAACGGCGCGGGGGAGGCCGACAACGCGGCACAGGGCGACGGGGAGGGGGCCGGAGATGGCGCACGCAGCGACGGACGAGGAGGCCGGCGACGGCGCACGCAGCGACCGGGGAGAAGGCCTGCGTGGCGCGGGGCGACGGTGACGGGGAATGCGACGAACGGGCTCGGGGGCGACGACGATGAACGAACGCCTGGCGGCGTCGGGGGAGAATGAGAGCGTTGGCGAAAATTTTCACAAGTGCTACCTTATATACCAGAGCAATGGTCCCGTTCGGTGGCACGAACCGGTACCAATGCACACCTATGGTCTGGTCGTGCCACCAACCGGGACCATAGGTCTCTTTGCAGCAGCCAAAGGGCGGGAAGCAGAGGCTATGGTCCCGGTTGGTGGCACCAAACCGGGACTAAAGGGGGGGCATTGGACGGTGGTGCACGACCATGACCATTGCCCCTTTAGTCCAGTGGTGCACCAACCGGGACAAGGGCCTTGTGCTCCCCACGCAAAGTTAGTCCCACCTCGCTAGTTGAGAGGGCTCAGGAATGTTTATAAGCGCTGCTGCGCCCACCTCCGAGCTCTCTCAACTGCAGGCTTTCCGGCCTAATCTGTCACTGCAATGCATGTGGGCCCACTAGGCCTGCTTGCGGGCCTAAATCCTGTCCATGGTAGGGTTTCTTCTCGTATTCAGGCCGTGCTGGCCAGTAGGTGGCATTTTTTGTTTTTTTTGTTGCTTTATTTATTTTTCTTTTGTTTTTTGCTTTATTTTTTAATTCAATTATGCTTTTAGTTTTAGAAAAATTATAAACTTTTTGTTAATGTCATTAGTTTTCAAATTTGAAAACACTTTTTTAGTTTTTTGTTTTCTTTGTTGCTTTATTTATTTTATTTTGTGATTAACTTTACTATAAAATAGTTTTTCCTGTTTTTTTGATTTGTTTGTTGCATTATTTATTTTCTTTTTTTCGCTTAATTTTTAATTCTGTTTGCTTTTAGGTTAGTGCAAAATTATAAACTTTCTGTTAGTGCCATTAGTTTTCAAATTTGAAAACACTTTTTTAGTTTTTTTGTTTTCTTTGTTGCTTTATTTATTTTATTTTGTGATTAACTTTACTATAAAAATAGTTTTTTTCCTGTTTTTTTTTATTTGTTTTTTGCATTATTTATTTTCTTTTGTTTTTTGCTCTAATTTTTAATTCTGTTTCCTTTTAGGTTAGCAAAATTATAAACTTTTTGTTAGTGCCATTAGTTTTAGAAAAATTATAAACTTTCTGTTAGTGCCATTAGTTTTCAAATTTGAATAGTTAAAATTTGAATTTTTTGAAAATTGTTTGAATCACAAGTTTGTGATTAACTTACTAAAAAAAATGAGAATAGATGCGCTTATAGAGAAAACTTGATGCACTTCGTGTACAAAATGGACAATCACTTTCGAAGTATCAAAGTTTCGGAAAATAACTACGCCACATCATTGGCTAGGACGAATGGTTCGTCTGTGTACCCAAGATTGTTTAAATCCACTGTTGTCATACCGTACTGTGGGTCTACCTGTACCCCGCCTCCTGACATATTGATCCATTTGCCTCAACACATAAAACCTTGAACCATAAGACATGAAAGCATTTCAAATGAACTCTGAAAAAGTTGAAAGTTGGGATGGTATCATAATTTCGCCCACATAGCATGTGCATGTACAAAACGGACAATGGTAGCATGTTCGTGTGTTACAAAGTTGGCATGGTATCATCATAATAGTTGCGGGAGAAAGTCTTCACTTTTTCTTCGCTTGTGTCATTTGCTTATTGCACCGTAACCATGGATAATCTTCATTGTTTATCAAGATGCTTGGGTCAGCCTTGACATTGAAGGGAGGAATTTCATTAAACTTTTCATAATCTTCAGACATCTCTGTCTTGCCGTCCACTCCCAGGATGTCCCTTTTCCTAAAAGAACTATGTGGCGCTTTGGCTCATCGTATGATGTATTCGCTTCCTTATCTTTTCTTTTTCTCGGTTTGGTAGACATTTCCTTCACATAGATAACCTATGGCACATCATTGGCTAGGACGAACGGTTCGTCAGTGTACCCAAGATTTTTCAGATCCACTATTGTCATTCTGTACTGTGGGTCTACCTGTACCCCGCCGCCTAACAGATTGACCCATTTGCACTTAAACAAAGGGACCTTAAAATCAGGTCCGTAGTCAAGTTCCCATATGTCCACTATGTAACCATAATATGTATCCTTTCCGCTCTCGGTTGCTGCATCAAAGCGGACACCTCTGTTTTCGTTGGTGCTCTTTTGATCTTGGGCGATCATGTAAAATGTATTCCCATTTATCTCGTATCCTTTGTAAGTCAATACAGTCAAAGATGGTCCCCTGGAAAACAAGTACAACTCATCACAAACAGTGTTGTCACCTCTGAGACGTGTTTCCAACCAACTGCTGAAAGTCCTGATGTGTTCACATGTAATCCAGTCGTCAAACTGCTCCGGGTGTTTGGAGCGCAGACTGTTCTTGTGTTCATCGACATACGGGGTCACCAAGGTAGGGTTCTGTAGAACTGTGTAGTGTGCTTGAGACCAAGAATATCTGTCCCTGCATATTATTGAGTCTGTTCCAAGAGTGCCTTTTCCAGTCAGTCTACCCTCATACCGCGATTTAGGGAGACCTATCTTCTTAAGGCCAGGAATGAAGTCAACACAAAACCCGATAACATCCTCTGTTTGATGGCCCATGGAGATGCTTCCTTCTGGCCTAGCGCGGTTACGGACATATTTCTTTAGGACTCCCATGAACCTATCAAAGGGGAACATATTGTGTAGAAATATGGGCCCCAGGATGACAATCTCGTCGACTAGATGAACTAGGACGTGCGTCATGATATTGAAGAAGGATGGTGGGAACACCAGCTCGAAACTGACAAGACATTGCACCACATCACTCCTTAGCCTTGGTATGATTTTTGGATCGATCACCTTCTGAGAGATTGCATTGAGGAATGCACATAGCTTCATAATGGCTAATCGGACGTTTTCCGGTAGAAGCCCCCTCAATGCAACCGAAAGCAGTTGCGTCATAATCACGTGGCAGTCATGAGACTTTAGGTTCTGAAACTTTTTCTCTGGCATATTTATTATTCCCTTTATATTCGACGAGAAGCCAGTCGTGACCTTCATACTGAGCAGGCATTCAAAGAAGATTTCTTTCTCTTCTTTCGTAAGAGCATAGCTGGTAGGACCTTTATACTGCTTCAGAGGCATGCCGTCTTTTTCGTGCAAACGTTGCAGGTCCTCCCGTGCCTCAAGTGTATCTTTTGTCTTCCCATACACGCCCAAGAAGCCTAGCAGGTTCACACAAAGGTTCTTCGTCACGTGCATCACGTCGATTGAGGAGCGGACCTCTAGGTCTTTCCAGTAGGGTAGGTCCCAAAATATAGATTTCTTCTTCCACATGGGTGCGTGTCCCTCAGCGTCATTCGGAACAGCTAGTCCACCGGGACCCTTTCCAAAGATTACGTAGTGTATATCATTGACCATAGCAAGCACGTGATCACCGGTGCGCATGGCGGGCTTCTTCCGGTGATCTGCCTCGCCTTTGAAATGCTTGCCTTTCTTTCACATTGATGGTTGGTCGGAAGAAATCGACGATGGCCCAGGTACACATTCTTCCTGCATTTGTCCAGGTATATACTTTCAGTGTCATCTAAACAGTGCGTGCATGCGTGGTATCCTTTGTTTGTCTGTCCTGCAAGGTTACTAAGAGCAGGCCAATCGTTGATGGTCACGAACAGCAATGCCTTAAGGTTAAATTCCTCCTGTCTATGCTCATCCCACATACGTACACCATTTTCATTCCACAGCTGTAAAAGTTCTTCAACTAATGGCCTTAGGTACACATCAATTTCGTTGCCGGGTTGCTTAGGGCCTTGGATGAGAACTGGCATCATAATGAACTTCCGCTTCATGCACATCCAAGGAGAAAGGTTATACATACATAGAGTCACGGGCCAGGTGCTGTGATTGCTGCTCTGCTCCTCGAAAGGATTAATGCCATCCCCGCTTTAAGCAAACCATACATTCCAGTACTTTCTCTCGATTTTTCTCCACTGCGACCCGTCAGCGGGTGCTCTCAACTTCCCATCTTTCTTTCAGTTCTCACTGTGCCATCGCATCAACTTGGCATGCTCTTCGTTTCTGAACAGACCTTTCAACCGTGGTATTATAGGAGCATACCACATCACCTTCGCAGGAACCCTCTTCCTGGGGGGCTCGCCGTCAACATCACTAGGGTCATCTCGTCTGATCTTATACCGCAATGCACCGCATACCGGGCATGCGTTCAGATCCTTGTATGCACCGCGGTAGAGGATGCAGTCATTAGGGCATGCATGTATCTTCTCCACCTCCAATCCTAGAGGGCATACGACCTTCTTTGCTGCGTATGTACTGTCGGGCAATTCGTTATCCTTTGGAAGCTTCTTCTTCAATATTTTCAGTAGCTTCTCAAATCCTTTGTCAGCCACAGCATTCTCTGCCTTCCACTGCAGCAATTCCAGTATGGTATCGAGCTTTGTGTTGCCATCTTCGCAATTGGGGTATAACCCTTTTTTGTGATCCTCTAACATGCGATCGAACTTCAGCTTCTCCTTTTGACTTTCGCATTGCGTCCTTGCATTGACAATGACCCGGCGGAGATCATCATCATCGGGCACATCGTCTGGTTCCTCTTGATCTTCAACAGCTTCACCCGTTGCAGCATCATTGGGCACGTCGTCTGGTTCCTCTTGATCTTCACCAGCTCCCCCTGTTGCAGCATCACCGTATTCAGGGGGCACATAGTTGTCATCGTAGTCTTCTTCTTCACCGTCTTCTATCATAACCCCCATTTCTCCATGCCTCGTCCAAACATTATAGTGTGGTATGAAACCCTTGTAAAGCAGGTGGGAGTGAAGGATTTTTCGGTTAGAGTAAGACCTTGTATTCCCACATTCAGTGCATGGACAACACATAAAACCATTCTGCTTGTTTGCCTCAGCTGCATCGAGAAACTCATGCACGCCCTTAATGTACTCGCGGGTGTGTCTGTCACCGTACATCCATTGCCAGTTCATCTGCGTGCATTATATATAATTAAGTGTCCCAATTAATAGAAGTTCATCATCACATTAAAACCAAAGTGCATACATAGTTCTCATCTAATAACATATAGCTCTCCAAAGCATCTAATTAATTAAACCATACATTGAAACTATGTAAAACATTTCAATGCGAAAACAAATGCGATCATAATCGCAACCAAGGTAACAATTGATCCAATGGCATAATGATACCAATCCTCGGTATGAATGGCATATTTTCTAATCTTTCTAATGTTCAAGCGCATTGCATCCATCTTGATCTTGTGATCATCGACGACATCCGCAACATGCAACTCCAATATCACCTTCTCCTCCTCAATTTTTTTTATTTTTTCCTTCAACAAATTGTTTTCTTCTTCAACTAAATTTAACCTCTCGACAATAGGGTCGGTTGGCATTTCCGATTCACATACATCCTAGATAAATAAAATCTATGTCACGTTGGTCGGCATAATTTTCATAAACAATAAATGAACCAATAGTTATAAAGATAATATACATACCACATCCGAATCATAGACAGGACGAGGGCCGACGGGGGTGGATACCAAAACCATCGCACTATATAAGATGCAATAATAAAAGTAAGAAAATGATAGAAGTATCTATCTAAACATACAAGTAAGAATATTTTTCCTTTCAGAAAGAAGATAAGAACAAGAGGCTCACCATGGTGGTGTCGGTGATGAGATCGGCGCGGTGATCAACGGCGGTGAAGACAGGGATGGGGCGTGACGGTCCGCTAAATCTAGACAAATCTTGAGGAAAATGGAGCCTGGAGGTCGAGCTTCGAGAGGAGAAAGCTTAAGTAGTGTGGCTCGGGCATTCCATCGAACACCTCATGTGCATGGGAGGTGAGCTAGAGCACCACAACGCCCTCTCCCCCTCGGCCAGAGAAAAAGAGAGCACTGGGGTGCTCTGCTCGCGAGCGAGGGGTATATATAGGCACCTCATTGGTCCCGGTTGGTGACATGCGCCAGGACTGAAGGGGAGCCTTTGGTCCCGGTTCAAGCCACCAAGCGGGACCAATGGTGCTGGGCCAGGAGCGAGGCCTATTGGTCCCGGTTCATCCCACCAACTGGGACCAAAAGGTCCAGATGAACTGGGACCAATGGCCCACGTGGCCCGGCCGCCCCCTGGGCTCACAAACCTGGACCAATGCCCACATTGGTCCCGGTTCTGGACTGAACCGGGACTAATGGGCTGACCCGGCCTGGACCAAAGCCCTGTTTTCTACTAGTGGAGGGGGGGCGCCCCCACCCTCGTGACCGCCTCTTTTGTTCCTTGGAGTAGGGTCCATGTCTCCTGGATCACGTTCGGCGAGAAAATCACGTTCCCGAAGATTTTATTCCGTTTGGACTCCGTTTGATATTCCGTTTCTTCGAAACACTGAAATAGGCAAAAAACAGCAATTCTGGGCTGGGCCTCCGGTTAATAGGTTAGTCCCAAAAATAATATAAAAGTGGAAAATAAAGCACAATATAGTCCAAAATAGTAGATAAAATAGCATGGAGCAATCAAAAATTATAGATATGTTGGAGACGTATCATTATTATTAGTGCTAACCTTTCAGAGCAAGAAGAGAAATTATTGAAAACTCTGAAGAAGCACCACACTGCTATTGGATATATATACTCATGATGACCTTAAGGGCATTATTCCCACTCTATGCTAGCACAAAATAAAATTGGAGAAAGATGCTAAACCGGTTGTTGATCACCAACGACGGTTAAATCCTAAGATGAAAGAACTGGTAAGAAATGAAATACTAAAGCTTATGGAGGCAAGTATAATTTATCTTGTTGCTAAGAAGGGAGGTATTACTGTTGTTCCTAATGATAAAGATGAATTGATCCCACAAAGAATTGTTATAGGTTATGGAATGGTAATTGATCTCCGCAAATTAAATAAAGCTACTAGAAAGGATCAGTATCCTTTACCTTTTATTGATCAAATGCTAGAAAGATTATCCAAACATACACATTTTTTCTTTCTAGACGGTTATTATGGTTTCTCTCAAATACCTGTGTCGAAAGAGGATCAGGAAAAGACCACTTTTACTTGCCCTTTCAGTACCTTTGCTTATAGACATATGCCTTTTGGTTTATGTAATACACCTGCTACCTTTCAAAGATGTATGACTGCTATATTCTCTGACTTTTCTGAAAAGATTGTTGAGGTTTTCATGGATGATTTCTTCGTATATAGAACTTCTTTTGATGATTGCATATGCAACCGTGATCGAGTTTTGCAGAGATGTGAAGAAACTAATGTTGTCTTGAATTGGGAGAAGTGCCACTTTAGGGTTAATGAAGGTATTGTCTTGGGGCATAAAATTTCTGAAAGACGTATTGAAGTTGATAAAGCTAAAGTTGATGCTATTGATAAGATGTCGTGTCCTAAAGTCATTAAAGGTATAAGAAGTTTCCTTGGCCATGCCGGTTTTTATAGGAGGTTCATTAAAGACTTCTCAAAAATTTCTAGGCCTCTGACTAATCTCTTACGAAAAGATGTTCCTTTTATCTTTGATGATGATTGTGTAGAAGCATTTGAAATACTTAAGAAAGCCTTGATTTCTGCAACTATTATTCAGCCACCTGATTGGAATTTACCCTTTAGAATTATGTGTGATTCTAGTGATTATGTTGTAGGTGTTTTTCTAGGACAAAGATTTGATAAGAAATTAAATGTTATGCAATATAATAGTAAAACTCTAGACAGTGCCCAGAGAAATTATGCTACTACTAAAAAGAATTTTTAGCAGTTGTATTTGCTTGTGATAAGTTCAAACCTTATATTGTTGATTCTAAAGTAATTGTTCACACTAATCATGTTGCTATTAAATAACTTGTGGAAAAGAAAGATGCTAAACCTAGACTTATTAGATGGGTTCTCTTCCTACAAGAATTTTATTTGCATATTATTGATAGAAAGGGAGCTGAGAACCCCGTTGCAGACAACTTGTCTAGGTTAGAGAATGTCCTTGATGACTCACTACCTATAGATGATCGCTTTCCTGATGAACAATTAGCTGTCATAAATGGTTCTCGTACTGCTCCATGGTATGCTCATTATGCTAATTACATTGTTGCTAAATTTATACCACCTAGTTTCACATACCAGCAAAAGAAAAAGTTTTTCTATGATTTAAGACATTACTTTTGGGATGACCCATGCCTTTATAAAGGAGTAGATGGTGTTATTAGACGTTGTGTACCTGAGCATGAATAGGAGCAGATCCTACGCAAGTGTCACTCCGAGGCTTATGGAGGACACCACGCTGGAGATAGAACTGCACATAAGGTATTGTAATCCGGTTTTTATTGGCCTGCTCTTTTCAAAGATGCCCGCAAGTTTGTCCTGTCTTGTGATGAATGTCAAAGAATTGGTAGTATTAGTAGACATCAAGAAATGCCTATGAACTATTCACTTGTTATTGAACCATTTGATGTTTGGAGCTTTGATTATATGGGACCGTTTCCTTCCTCTAATGGGTATACACATATTTTAGTTGTTGTATATTACATTACTAAGTGGGTAGAAGCTATTCCAACTAGTAGTGCTGATCATAACACCTCTATTAAGATGCTTAAAGAAGTTAATTTTTCCGAGGTTTGGAGTCCCTAGATATTTAATGACTGATGGTGGTTCACATTTTATTCATGGTGCTTTTCGTAAAATGCTTGCTAAGTATGATGTTAATCATAGAATTGCATCTCCATACCACCCACAGTCTAGTGGTCAAGTAGAACTCAATAATATAGAGATTAAATTAATTTTGCAAAAGACTGTTAATAGATCTAGAAAGAATTGGTCCAAGAAACTTGATGATGCATTATGGGCCTATAGGACTGCATATAAAAATTCTATGGGTATGTCTCCGTATAAAATGGTTTATGGAAAAGCATGTCATTTACCTCTCGAACTAGAACATAAGGCATATTGGGCCATTAAAGAGCTGAATTATGATTTCAAACTTGCCGATGAGAAGAGACTATTTGAAATTAGCTCACTTGATGAGTGGAGAACCAAGGCCTATGAGAATGCCAAACTGTTTAAAGAAAAAGTTAAAAGATGGCATGACAAAAGGATACAAAAGTGTGAGTTTAATGTAGGTGATTATGTTCTGTTATACAACTCTCGTTTAAGATTTTTTGTAGGAAAAATCCTCTCTAAATGGGAAGGTCCTTACGTTATCGAGGAGGTCTATTGTTCCGGTGCTATAAAAATCAACAACTTCAAAGGCACAAATCCGAAGGTGGTGAACAGTCAAAGAATCAAACATTATATCTCAGGTAATCCCATAAATGTTGAAACCAATGTTATTGATACCGTAACCCCGGAGGAGTACATAAGGGACACTTTCCAGAACATTTCAGACTCCGAATAGGAATATGTATGTGGTACTTAAGAAAATAGGAAAATAAGAAGTAGTCCGGAAAGGACACGAGGCATCCACGATTGTGGAGGGCGCGCCCCCTGCCTCGTGGGAACCTCGTGTGCCCTCCGGACCCCATTTCCTTGCACAATACTTCTTTTGGTCGGTAAAAATTCATTATATAATCTCCCAAAGCTTTTGACCACCGTACCACGACAAAATCCTCTGTTTTTGTTTTGAGTTCTTTCTACCGCAGATTAGAGCAAGATGTCTTCTGAAGAGTCAATCGGGGAGAGATGGGTGTCTCATCCGACACCGGGACCAGGAGCATACAGTGATGCTGACCACTTTGGGCCATCAATGGAGGAAGAGATGGAGGTCGACTTGAAAAGGATAGATGTTGTTGGGGAACGCAGTAATTTCAAAATTTTCCTACGCACACACAAGATCATAGTGATGCATAGCAACAAGAGCGAAGAGTGTTGTCCACGTACCCTCGTAGACCATAAGCGGAAGCGTTATGACAACGCGGTTGATGTAGTCGTAAGTCTTCACGATCGACCGATCCTAGTACCGAAAGTACGGCACCTCCGTGATCTGCACATGTTCGGCTCGGTGACGTCCCATGAACTCACGATCCAGAAGAGTGTCGAGGGAGAGCTTCGTCAGCACGACGGCGTGATGACGGTGATGATGATGCTACCGGAATAGGGCTTCGCCTAAGCACCGCTACGATATGACCAAGGTGGATTATGGTGGAGGGGGGCACCGCACATGGCTAAAAGATCAATGCTCAACTTGTGTGTCTATGGGGTGCCTGAGGGAGTCCTGGATTAGGGGGTCTCCGGACAGCCGGACTATCTCCATTCGCCGGACTGTTAGACTATGAAGATACAAGATTGAAGACTTCATCTCGTGTCCAGATGGGACTCTACTTGGCGTGGAAGGCAATCTAGGCAATACGTATATGGATATATCCTCCTTTGTAACCGACCTTGTATAACCCTAACCCTCTCCAGTGTCTATATAAACCGAAGGGTTTTTATTCCGTAGGACAACAATCACAACATACAATCATACTGTAGACTAGCTTCCAGGGTTTAACCTCTCTGATCTCGTGGTAGATCTACTCTTGTAACACCCATATCATCAATATTAATCAAGCAGGGCGTAGGGTTTTACCTCCATCAAGAGGGCCCAAACCTGGGTAAAACTTCGTGTCCCTTGCCTCCTGTTACCATCCAGCCTAGACACACAGTTCGGGACCCCCTACCCGAGATCCGCCGGTTTTGACACCGACATTGGTGCTTTCATTGAGAGTTTCTCTGTGTCATCGCCGTTGGGCTTGATGGCTCCTACTATCATAGATAGCGATGCGGTCCAGGGTGAGACTTTTCTCCCCGGACAGATCTTCGTATTCGGCGGCTTTGCACTATGGGCCAATTCGCTTGGCCATCTGGAGCAGATTGAAAGCTACGCCCCTGGCCATCAGGTCAGATTTGGAAGTTTGCACTACACGACCGACATCCGCGGAGACTTGATCGTCGACGGATTCGAGCCGCAGCCGGGCGCGCCCCACTGTCGCGATGGGTATGACCTAGCTCTACCGCCGAACAGTACCCCAGAAGTCGCGCCTGCATCAGCTCCGACCCTTAGTTCGGAGCCAACTGCGCCAATCGAGGATGAGTGGTTAGACACCACCTCAGGGGTTGCAGAAACAATGGCGATCGAGCCGAACACTAGCACAAATCTCCGTGCAGCTCGTGACTCCAAGGTGCCGGACTCTCTTACGGACCCCGAACCATCCGCGCCCCTGCCAATCGAATCCGATTGGGTGCCGATCATGAAATTCACCGCCGCGGATACCCTTCAGCACTCGCCCTTCGGCGACCTTCTGAATTCACTAAGGTCTCTCTCTTTGCCAGGAGAGCCCTGGCCGTATCATGGCCAACAGGATTGGGATGTGGACGACGAAGAAATTCGACGCCCACCCACCACCCACTTAATAGGCACTATTGATGATTCAATCGACATGCTCGACTTCGACTCCGAAGACATCAACGGTATGGACAACGATGCGGGAGGCGAAGTGGAACCACCGCCCATAGGGCGCTAGACGTCCACTTCATCATACGACGTATACATGGTGGATACACCAAAAGAAGACGACGAGGAACGGAAAGACGCACGGAAGGCTTATTCCCTCGAGAAGCAGTCAAAACGGCGGCGCAAGCGCCGCCCCAAATCATGCCTCGCCAGAAATAATGATAACACAGACCCAGCGATGAAGCAGGGCGAACCACTGCCGGACCACGGCAATACGGAGAATCAAACCGAACAAACCAATTCGGCCAAAGATAATAGTCCGGATGACACAACGCCGGACAGGAACCCGGAGCAGCAGAATGCCCATCAATGGCTTGTTGCCACCACGAGGAGTCTGAAAAAGCAGCAGCAAAGGCTCAAGCTGCGCAGGACACACTCCAAATCAGATGGAGTAAAGTACTCAACATAGCAGCGAAGTACAGCAACAATCGCCCCACCAAGAGCTACCCAAAGCGGAAGTTGCTACCTGAATTCGATGAGGAGGCCTCAGACCCCTCACAACCAAAACTCAAAATAGCCACCTGGCCGGATAGACGATCTCACGGCCAACATAGAGCGGCAAACAATGCCACCCACAAGACAATACACGATTCACGCGAGGGCTTGCACCAAAAGGACAGCAGAACCAGATCCATCTATGGACCACGCAAGCGCGCCCTAGCATACGATATAACACAACAAACATCCGAACAACGCGGTACACCCAGATACAGGGGTGCCGCACACCCCCTATGTTTCACCGACGAGGTGCTGGATCATGAATTTCTAGAGGGATTCAAACCTGTAAACATAGAGGCATACGACGAAACAACAAACCCTAGGGTCTGGATCGAGGACTATATCCTCCACATCCATATGGCTCGAGGAGATGATCTCCACCCCATCAAGTACTTACCACTCAAACTCAAAGGGCCAGCTCGTCATTGGCTTAAAGGCCTCCCCGAAAACTCCATTGGAAGCTGGGTAGAGCTCGAAGACGCTTTTCGGGCAAACTTTCAAGGGACTTATGTCCGACCTCCGGATGCGGATGATTTGAGTCATATAACTCAACAGCCCGGAGAGTCAGCCCGAAAGCTTTGGAACATGTTTCTTACTAAAAAGAACCAAATTGTCGACTGCTCAGATGCCGAAGCCTTGGCAGCTTTTAAGCACAGCGTCCGTGACGAATGGCTTGCCCGACACCTCGGCCAAGAAAAACCAAGAACAATGGCAGCATTAACAAGCCTCATGACCTGCTTTTGCGCGGGTGAAGACAGCTGGCTAGCCCGATGCAGCTCCAGCGACCCCAGTACATCTGAAGTTAGAGATGGAAATGGGAAATCACGGTGCAACAGCAATAACAAATGCCGGAATAAAAGAGATAGCACGAAGAGCACGACAGTAAATGCCGGATTCAAAAGCTCTCGGCCAGGTCAGCAAAAGCCGCCCCCTAAAGGCGCCAGAGACGAACTATCCAGCCTAAACAAAATTCTGGACCAAATATGTCAGGTCCATAGCACCCCTGGCAAACCAGCCAATCATACCCACAGAGAATGTTGGGTCTTCAAGCAGTCCGGCAAGCTCAACGCCGTACACAAGGGGGAGGATACACCAAGCGAAGATGAGGATGAGCCTCTCAAGGAAGACACTGGGAACAAAAGAAATTTCTGCCAGAAGTCAAAACAGTAAACGTGTTACACATGATCAATGGCAGAAACAAAACGGCACTCCCAGAGAAATACGCCCGAAGGCCTATCACCGCGGAGTCCTGCCACTGGTCGTCTCAACCGATCACTTTCGACCATCGTGATTACTCAGCAAGTGTCCGGCGTGCAGGATGGGCTGCCCTGGTATTCGACCCAATAATTGACGGATACCACTTCACACGAGTCCTGATGGACGGTGGCAGCAGTGTAAACCTGATATACCAGGATACAATCCGCAAAATGGGGATAGACCCAACAAAAATTTGCCATAGCAATATTACCTTTAAAGGAGTAATGGCAGGCCCAGGGGCTCATTGCACGGGCTCCCTGCTACTAAAAGTTATATTCGGCTTCCCCGATAACTTCCGTAGTGAACATTTAACCTTCCACATCGCTACGTTTCAAAGTGGCTATCAAGCACTACTCGGACGCGAAGCTTTCGCTCGCTTTAACGCAATACCACACTATGCTTCCCTCACACTCAAGATGCCCGGTCCACATGGCATCATTACAGTGAACGGAAGTATTAAGCGATCTCTGCGCACCGAAGAGCGTGCCGCTGCCCTGGCAGCCGCACACTAAAAACGGCCTCACCAACTAAAGCATTTAGCAGGTCGTCACGACCTTGGACACGCTTAGACGTGTCCGGCACAGCCATATGCAATTTTTACCGGATCAATGATCACACCCCTATTACAAATACAAGGGGCTCAACATGCGCAGACAAGCGGCAATTCTTACTTACCTTGAATTATACATGATTTCTTTAAAAAACTATCTTTTTGCACGACAGCTTTTTTCACCTAAGCTCCTCTCTTTTATAGATAATCATCGTGCTACACCCATCTAGGATACGGCACCACGGAGACACGTGTGCAGACGTGCAGCAGGGACCCGCTTCAAGGATTCTTTTTAGATTAAGACCCTGCGTAAACCTTTTTTACTGTCTCTTGTTGATACATATCCACCGAATTCTCATCACAGTCGAGAAGGATGCTGGCGTCTTGGCATGTGGCCACGTCAGAATAATGCACGTACCTGGACACAAGGGGCTTCTTACGAACGGCACTATCTAGGTCCGGTTTATACCATAAAGACCGAATACCTTAGGGAGTGTTCGGCGTCGCCAGTTTGGCCTTATATGCATCAGCTCTGAATCATTGTCTTTGGTAAAATGTTGGGTTTGCCCGGCTCCTGTGTTTTGGTGCCTTATGTTCTGGTTTACCGGCTAAGGTAGCACCAGGAGAACTACTGCGATTGTGCCCTGGTTCATTCGGATGAGCACTTCAGTAGAGAAAGCCGAAAACTGACTGTCATGATATAGCATGAGACTGGTCAACCACTCAGTGACCTATCGGAATGTTAGAATTCCTCCGCCTTAACGAAGGGTCGTTTCCCGGCCAGGCATGTGCGCACCCCGTGATCGGGAGAGTGCGGAGCCACCAGGGGCTATCTAGTAGCCCCACTGTCAAACTCCTACGGCTAAGTGAAAGTGTTAAAGCATTATAGCCCGATTGCCTCGCTCGCTACGCTATCACCTCCTTAATAGGACCAAGACATTGGGTTAAGTGTGAACACGCGTTTTTTGCGAACACCCCTGCATTTTATGCGTGGGGGTTGAAGCTGACAGCTGCAATCTTTCAGGTTATACACAGGTTTACATAAATGGCCGCACAGGAGGCATCATACTACTTTCAGGCAAAAGTATAAAAATAACCTTATAAAAAATTCATAAAAGATTTGTGCTTACAATGAAAATACATATCACTCAAACATAATATTTTTCGAGCACTGGGCCTCTATCAAACGAGCACCCTCGAGAACCCCCTCAAAATAGTGCTCGATAGCCACCCGGCCTATGGCCGATCCCCGCGCCGCAATAGTGGTAGTGTCCATCTCTGCCTAGTATGCTTTAACACGGGCAAGGGCCATCCGCGAGCCTTCTATGCATGCCGACCTCTTCATCGCATTAATGCGCGGCACCGCATCAAGGAACTGCTATACTAAGCTGAAATAGCTGTTCGGCTTTGGTCTTTCCGGCCATAGCTGATCCACAACAGACCTCATGGCGAGTTCGGACAACCTATTCAGTTCGGCCCATACGGCTAGCTGGTCAGTCAATGAAAGGGGACGCTCTGGAACGTGGAATTGCGTCCAGAATAGCTTGTCCACTTCATGATATGTATGACCTTGGAAGTACTTGGCCGCATCGGCAGCGCTCGCCGCCAAATCCATATACGCATCTGCCGAACTCCACAGCCGATCCAGAGGGGCATATCGAGGCTCTCCGAACTTCCTCCGTAACATGAAGGGTTTCCCAGCCGCAATATCCCCGGCTTCCTGCAGCTCCTCCTTCTTTGCTCTCATAGCAGAATGGGTGTCTTTGTACGCCGCCGCGGCCTTCTCAAGGTCCGTTGCCTTCGCTCGGTTTTCTTCTTCAAGGAACCGACAACGGTCGGCAGTGTCTTTTAATTCTACGGCCGTCTTGGCCATCTTTTCCTGGCTCTCGCAATGTGCGGCCTTCTCAGATTTCAACTCTTCGGCTGCCTTCAAAGCAGCCGCATTACTAATCCTTGCTTGTTCCTTGGCTCGGGCAAGTTCCGCCCGCAAGGCTTCCACGGTGGCAGCTCCATCTGTAGTCACAACATATTAAAGATACCGGCATTATGCTGCTCTTACTATGTGCCGTTCATCGGATAATAACACTTACCCTGTGCCTCGTCAAGCCTCTTGTTAACAAGCTCGATGTCGGCGGCTGCCGCATCCAGTTGCCGTTTTAATTGGGCAAACTCCCTAGTCCAGCTAGCCACCGGAGCTCCCACCACCTGCACATAAAGGCAGTTTGGTTATTGCCTGGGAATATGATCCTCTGTTCGCCGCCGTTCTCGACGACAACCAGAGTCTCAGGGGCTACTATAACATGTGCAGTACTATCACATATTATCTCACATACCTCAAAGCCTGTCAATATACTCATAAAGGCTTCATGTAATCCGCTTTCAGCAGACAAGATTCTCTCCATCACCGTACCCATCAGCGTACGGTGCTCTTCTGAGATGGCCGCTCGCCCCACCAACTCCCTCAGAACGTCCGACCGCACACCAGACGGTGACAGACTCTTTCGTATGCTCTCTTCGGGAGCCGGACACTGGGGACTTTGGGGGTCTACGGGATTATCTTCTGGCCTCACCGGATCTGGAGAGGCCCTCCGCGACGGCACTTCGGGGTCGCCCGCTTCTGGAGCGGAGGAGTCCGGGGGAGGCGTTTCGCTCTCCATCATCTCCGGAAGAAGATCCCCCGAAGACGAGCTCATTTGAGAGGGGCTGAGGCCCGAACTGCAAGATAGATGCGGTGGTTATTTTCTCAGAGGAAAAAGATAGCATACCCTTACTATTGAAATATTTTGGATCACTTACGACTCGTTGGAGGGCTGATCCCCCTGCGGACTCTGTGCGGCAGAAGCACCCCCCAAGGCAGGACCCACGATGGGAGACCTCTTCTCCCGTTTGGAGGCTTCGGCTTTCGGATCCTCGTAAGTAGTCCTTTTCCTCCCTCGATAGTCCTCCTTCGTGGAGATACTCGTTCCCTCGGTTGGAGCGGATAGCGATGGGGGCCTGTGTCCGCCCGTATTATCTCCCTCGGTATCTTCCTTCAAGGGCTCCGGGCAAGGTGCGACCTCGAGCATCTTCTCCAATACCGGATTTTCCAAACCCTCAGGGAGGGGCTCCAAACACCGAATCATCTTCGCCTTTGTTAGCCAGTCCTGGTCAAAAAGCAAACTCTCAGAAATAACTTTGAATAAAAGACAACGTGTTCGGCTAGAGGATTTCTTACTTGTTCGGCGGTGTGGTTACTGCTCAGGCCCACGTCCTCGGTGATATCCGGACATTCCACTTGAGGTCCGAAGAATGACTTGTACATCTTCTCGTGCGTCAGGCCGAGGAAACTTTGAATGGCACGTGGCCTCTCTGGGTTGAACTCCCACAAGCAAAGGGGCCGGCGTTTGCAAGGCTGGACTTGACAAACCAGCATAACTTGTATTACCACAACCAAATTAAAATCTCCCTCGAAGAGATCTCGGATGCAGCTTTGCAGAATAGGCACGTCCTTGGCTGGACCCCAGCTCAGACCCCTGCTAATCCATGACATCATTTGTGGTGGGGGACCCGAGCGGAAAGCGGGGGCAGCCGCCCACTTGGCACTTCTGGGAGCCATGACGTAAAACCACTCCCGTTTCCATAATTCGGACACCTCTGGAAAGGAACCTTTCGGCCATGGAGCTCCTGCCATCTTGCCTATTGATGCACCTCCGCACGCTACATGTTGCCCCTCGATCATCTTCGGTTGTACTTCAATGGTCTTGAGCCACAGGCCGAAGTGAAGGGTCACATGGAGGAAGGCCTCACACACGACAATAAATGTCGTGATGTGGAGAAAGGAGTCTGGAGCTAGATCGTGGAAATCTAGCCCGTAATAGAACATCAAGCCCCTGACAAAAGGATCAATAGTGAGGCCTAGACCTCGGAGGAAGTGGGAGATGAACACAACGTTCTCGTTGGGTTCGGGAGTAGGGACGACCTGCCCTTGAGCAGGCAGCCGATGCGAAACCTCGGCGGTCAGGTATCTGGCCTCCCTCAACTTCTTAATGTCCTCTTCCATCACGGAGGAGGGCATCCATCAGTATTGAAGGCTGGATCCGGACATGATTGAAGATCCGGAGCACCTAACCTGGGCTTTGGGTGTTAGAACTCGAGGCAGAGGAAGGGTTCGATTGAGCACGAGAGAGAAAAAGCAAAAACCCCGTCCTTTATAAAGAGGGTGAATATCAAGCGTCCTCTCCGTAGCCGTTTAGGACTTGCCTATAATCTAGGAGTCCTAGACACGGTTGGGTTACCCACGCCCGTATTGATGAGAATCCCATAATTGGGGGAACACGATCTCCGCTTCGGCAAGATGTGTCGAAAAACGGCCTCGCGTTATGTGCGGGGCTAGTTAAAAGAAACGGTTCGAATAATCACCGGGCCATGACGTAACGTCATGTTGCCAAAACAACCTAGCAAATTAGATCCGCGAAAACATTATTCTCTCTACGGTGGAATGTGGAACTTATTTTGCAGGGACGGACACTATCCTCGTATTCAAATTCTTCTGTGATGTATTCGGAGAAGGAACCCGCCTTGCAATGCCGAAGAAAACTATGCGCCGGATTCATCGTCATTGAAGCCTGGTTCAGGGGCTACTGAGGGAGTCCTGGATTAGGGGGTCTCTGGACAGCCGGACTATCTCCATTGGCCGGACTGTTAGACTATGAAGATACAAGATTGAAGACTTCGTCTCGTGTCCGGATGGGACTCTACTTGGCGTGGAAGGCAAGCTAGGCAATACGTATATGGATATCTCCTCCTTTGTAAAAGACCTTGTGTAACCCTAACCCTCTCCAGTGTCTATATAAACCGAAGGATTTTAGTCCGTAGGACAATAATCGCAACATACAATCATACCATAGGCTAGCTTCAAGGGTTTAGCCTCTCTGATCTCGTGGTAGACTTACTCTTGTAACACCCATATCATCAATATTAATCAAGCAGGACGTAGGGTTTTACCTCCATCAAGAGGGCCCGAACCTGGGTAAAACTTCGTGTCCCTTGCCTCCTGTTACCATCCGGCCTAGACGCACAGTTCGGGACCCCCTACACTAGATCCGCCGGTTTTGACACCGACAATGCCCCTGGCCACGTATATAAAGGATGGAGGGGGGAGGAGGCATGCCCTCATAGGGCACGCCCAAAGTGTGGAGTCCTACTAGGACTCCCTAGTCCTAGTAGGATTCCACCTCCTACATGGAATAGGAAAAAGGGAAGGGAGAAGGAGAAGGAAGGAAAGGGGTGCCCCCTTTCCCTAGTTCAATTTGGACCAGTCCATGGGGAAGGGGCACGGCCACCCTTGAGGCCTTTTTCTCCTTTCCCGTATGTCCCATTAAGGTCCAATATGAATTCCCATAACTCTCTGGTACTCCAAAAATACCCGAATCACTCGGAACCTTTCCGATGTCAGAATATAGCCTTCCAATATATTGATCTTTACGTCTCGACCATTTCAAGACACCTCGTCATGTCTCCGATCTCATCCGGGACTTGGAACAAACTTCGGTCATCAAATCACATACCTCATAATACAAACTGTCACAGAACGTTAAGCGTGCGGACCCTACGGGTTTGAGAACTATGTAGACATGACCGAGACACATCTCCGATCAATAACCAATAGCGGAACCTGGATGCTCATATTGGCTGCTACATATTCTACGAAGATCTTTATCGGTCAAACCGCATAATTATACACCTCTGTCATATCTATAATTTTTTATTGTTCGATGCCAATATTATACAACTTTCATATGCTTTTGGCAACTTCTTATAATATTTTTGGGACTAACATATTGACCTAGTGGCTAGTTCCAGTTCCTGTTTGTTGCATGTTTTTTGTTTCGCAGTAAATCCATATCAAATCGAGTCCAAACGGGATAAAAACTGACGGAGATTTTTTGGAATATATGTGATTTTTTGGAAGAAAAATCAACGCGAGACGATGCCTGAGGGGGCCAAGAGGCACGGGGCTCGCCCCAGGGGGTCAGGCGTGCCCTGGGCCCTCGTGGCCACCCTGTAAGGAGGTTGATGCCCTTATTTTGCCGCAAGAAAGCTAATATCCGGATGGAGATTGTGTTAAAATTTCAGCCTAATCGGAGTTATGGATCTCCAGGAATTTAAGAAACGGTGAAAGGCAGAATCACAGAACGCAGAAACAGAGAGAGACAGAGAGACAGATACAATCTCGGAGGGGCTCTCGCCCCTCCCATGCCATGGAGACCATGGACCATAGGGGAAACCCTTGTCCCATCTAGGGAGAAGGTCAAGGAAGAAGAAGAAGGAGGGGGGCTCTCTCCCCCTCGCTTCCGGTGGCGCTGGAACGCCACCGGGGGCCATCATCATCACCACAATCTACACCAACACCCCCGCCATCTTCACCAACTTCTCCATCACCTTCGCCCCTCTATCTACAGCGGTCTACTCTCCCGCAACCCGTTGTATGCTCTACTTGAACATGGTGCTTTATGCTTCATATTATTATCCAATGATGTGTTGCCATCCTATGATGTCTAAGTAGATTTTCGTTGTCCTATCGGTGGTTGATGAATTTCTATGATTGGTTTAATTTGCTTGTGGTTAAGCTGTTGTCCTTTCGTGCCCATCATATGAGCGCACGCGTGGATCACACCATAGGGTTAGTTGTATGTTGATAGGACTATGTATTGGAGGGCAAGAGTGACAGAAGCTTCAACCTAGCATAGAAATTGACACATACGGGATTGAAGGGGGACCAATATATCTTAATGCTATGGTTGGGTTTTACCTTAATGAACATTAGTAGTTGTGGATGCTTGCTAATAGTTCCAATCATAAGTGCATAGAATTCCAAGTCAGCGATGACATGCTAGCAGTGGCCTCTCCACATAAAACATACTATCGATCTAGTAAAGTAGTCAATTGCTTATGGAAAATTTCACAACTTCTAGCACCACTTTTCCACACTCGCTATACTAACTTTATTTCTTCTTTACCTAAACAGCCCCTACTTTTTATTAATGTGCACTTTATATTCTTGCAAACCTATCCGAAAACACCTACAATGTACTTCTAGTTTCATACTTGTTCTAGGTAAAGCAAACGTTAAGCGTGCGTAGAGTTGTATCGGTAGTCGATAGAACTTGAGGGAATATTTGTTATACCTTTATATCCTTATTGGGTTCGACACTCTTACTTATCGAAAGAGGTTACAATTGATCCCCTATACTTGTGGATTATCAAGACCTTTTTCTGGCGCTATTGCCGGGGAGCAATAGCGTGGGGTGAATATTCTCGTGTGTGCTTGTTTGCTTTATCACTAAGTAGTTTTTATTTTGTGCTCTTGTTTTCTATCTTTAGTTATGGGTAGGAAACGCAAAATACCAAAAAAATTAGGTGTACCTGCTACACCAATGGCTGAAGAACCACTCAAAATCTATCACACTCCTAAAGCTTTTTACTTGGATCATCTTCGATCCATTTGTGCTTGTGCTGAAACCCCAACTAGCTTAGTTGAGGGAAAATCTTTAGATGATCATGCTTGTTATGTGCGACACCGCTTATCTCAAAAAGGGGAACTTTTACTGGATCAAATTCATCATTTGCAGTGTTATGCTTGTAATTGATGTGTAATATATGATGTTACTTGTTGTTCTGAAAGCCCTAAGAAACACCTTCCCTACCAATGTGAGTTCAGCGATAATGGAATCGTATCTTCGTATGCTAAGGGTGTTTATAATTACTATGATGTTCAACAAATTGAAGAATTTGTTGCTTTTAAGGGTGCTTATGAAATTGCTTCTTTGATTGAAAAATATGATGCTACTCTTTACAAATCTGAAAATTTTGCCATACTTAAATATTGTTATGATAATTATGCTTCTAATGCCTATGTTAAACCATATATTGAGGACTCCTCCGCTGTCCAAGAAGATACTAATATTTTGCAGGAGTCTATGGAAGAAGAAATTGATGAAACTGTGAGCTCATTGGATGAAAACGATGAGGAGGAGAGCGAAGAATAAAAGGAGGAAGACCGGATTGATCACCCGTGCCCACCTTCTAATGAGAGTAACTCTTCAACTCATACATTCTTTAATTTCCTTTCGTGCTTACCGAAGGATGATTGCTATGATGACTATTATGATCCCGTTGATTCTCTTGAAATATCCCTTTTTGATGATGCTTGCTATGCTTGTGGCCAAGATGCCAATATGAATTATGCTTATGGAGATGAACTTGCTATAGTTCCTTATGTTAAACATGAAATTGTTGCTATTGCACCCATGCATTATAGTCCTATTATCTTTTTGAATTCTCCCAACTACACTATATCGGAGAAGTTTACCCTTACTAAGGATTATATTGATGGGTTGCGTTTTACTATTACACATGATGATTTTGATAGATATAATATGCATGTGCTTGCTGCTCCTACTTGCAATCTTTATGTTTCCAACACGAAAAAATTGCAAGAAACTGTTTATACTATGCATTGGCCTTTACTTTGTGTGCATGAGTTGTTCTTTTATGACATGCCGATGCATAGGAAGAGAGTTAGACTTCGTTGTTGCATGATATATGTTACTTTGTGCTCCCTACTAAATCACAAATCATTGTTGATTCAAATTGGCTTTGATATACCTTGGGATCCAGGTGGATCCGTTTCTTAAGCACTATTTGCCTAGCTTAATGGATTTAAAGAAAGCGCTGCTAGGGAGACAACCCGGAGTTTTAGAGAGTCATTTATTTAGAGTTTAAAAACAAAAAATAAAGAGGGGAACCTAAAACTTTTTCAAAAAGAAGAGCGAAAGTGAGAAAGATGATCATTATTAAAATGGGAGCTAGCCTTGAACTTTGTTCATGCCCATGGAAACTTGGTGACCCTTGATTACAGAAACTTTTCAACAAAAATAATTATCCCCTTGTACAATTCCTTTGTATTATAAAAATAATGTGCCAGGATTTTCCTTTAGGATGTTTACATTGCTTGTTCGTTTGTGTGGTGCAGAACAGAAACTTTGGTTGTAGTGCGCAATTTTACATTTTTTACTGGAACATCAAACGGTTCTAAATTTTTTTTACTGTCTTTCTATATAAATTTTTTATTTTTCCTAATTTTGGAAGAATTTTTTGAGTAACATAGGTATGGTGAATGTTCATATTACTACAGAGTGTCCTCTTTAAGACAGATTCTGTTTTTGATGCATTGTTTGCTTGTTTTGATGAAACTATTGATTTCTATCAGTCGATTAAGCCATGGAAAAGTTATATTACAGTAGCTACAGTGCAAAAACAAAATATGAATTGGTTTGCAACAGTATTAGAGTAGTGATTTTCTTTATTATACTAACGGATCTTACCGAGTTTTCTGTCGAGTTTTGTGTGATTGGTGTTTTCAAGTTTTGGGAGAGATCACGATGGATGAAGGAATAAGGAGTGGCAAGAGCCTAAGCTTGGGGGTGCCAGAGGCACCAGAAGGAAATATTCAAGGACTCCCAAGCTACTAATCTTGGGGATGCCCCGGAAGGCATCCCCTCTTTCTTCTAACGATCACCGGTAATTTCACTTGGAGCTATATTTTTATTCGTCACATGATATGCGTAAATCTTGGAGCGTCTTTTGAATTTAGTTTTCAATTTTCTTTGATGCACCATGCTGGTATGAGATAGTCCTTGGTTGATTTATAGAATTCTCATTGCACTTCACTTATATCTTTTGAGTATCGCTTTATAGAATGCTTCATGTGCTTCACTTATATCATTTGAAGTTTGGATTGCCTGTTTCTCTTCATATAGAAAGCCACCATTTATAGAATGCTCTTTTGCTTCACTTATATTTGGTATTGCGTGGGCATATCTTTTGTAGAAAGAATTAAACTCTCTTGCTTCACTTATATCAATTTAGAGAGTTGACAGGAATTGGTCATTCACATGGTTAGTCATAAAATCCTACATAAAACATGTAGATCGTTGAATATGATATGTTTGATTCCTTGCAATAATTTTCTTAGTTGAGTAATTATGAAATTGAGAAATACTTGTGTTGAGGTTTGTAACTCCCGTAGCATGCACGTATGGTGAACTGTTATGTAACGAAGTTGGAGCATGAGGTATTTATTGATTATCTTCCTTATGAGTGGTGGTAGGGGACGAGCGATGGTCTTTTCCTACCAATCTATCCCCCTAGGGGCATGCGTAGTAGTACTTTGCTTCGAGGGCTAATAAACTTTTGCAATAAGTATATGAGTTCTTTATGACTAATGTGAGTCCATGGATTATACGCACTCTCACCCTTCCATCATTGCTATCCTCTTCGGTACCGTGCATTGCCCTTTCTCACCTCGAGAGTTGGTGCAAACTTCGCCGGTGCATCCAAACCCCGTGATACAATACACTCTATCACACATAAACCTCCTTATATCTTCCTCAAAACAGCCACCATACCTACCTATCATGGCATTTCCATAGCCATTCCGAGATATATTGCCATGCAACTTCCATCATCATCATATACATGACTTGAGCATTTATTATCATATTGCTTTGCATGATCGTAAGATAGCTAGCATGATGTTCTCATGCCTTGTCCGTTTTTTGATGTCATTGCTATGCTAGATCATTGCATATCCCAGTACACCGCCGGAGGCATTCATATAGAGTCATATCTTTGTTTTAGAATCGAGTTGTAATATTGAGTTTTAAGTAAATAAAAGTGTGATGATCATCATTATTAGAGCATTGTACTAGTGAGGAAAGGATGATGGAGACTATGATTCCCCCACAAGTCGGGATGAGACTCCAGACGAAAAAAGAGAAAAAAAAAGAAAGAGAAAAAAAGAGAAAGGCCCAAAAAAATGAGAGAAAAACAGAGAAGGGACAATGTTACTATCCTTTTACCACACTTGTGCTTTAGAGTAGCACCATGTTCTTCATATAGAGAGTCTCTTGAGTTATCACTTTCATATACTAGTGGGAATTTTCATTATAGAACTTGGCTTGTTATTCCAATGATGGGCTTCCTCAAATGCCCGTGGTCTTCATGAGCAAGCAAGTTGGATGCACACCCACTTAGTTCAGTTTAAGCTTTCATACACTTATAGCTCTTAGTGCATCCGTTGCATGGCAATCCCTACTCCTCACATTGACCACAATTGATGGGCATCTCCATAGCTTGTTGATTAGCCGCGTCGATGTGAGAATTTCTCCTTTTTTGTCTTCTCCACACAACCTCCATCATCATATTCTATTCCACCTATATTGATATGTCCATGGCTTGCGCTCATGTATTGCGTGAGGGTTGAAAAGGCTGAAGCGCGTTAAAAAGTATGAACCAATTGCTCGGCTTGTCATCAGGGTTGTGCATGATTTGAATGCTTTGTGTGGTGAATATGGAGCATAGCCAGACTATATGATTTTGTAGGGATGAGCTTTCTTTGGCCATGTTATTTTGATAAGACATAATTGCTTGGTTAGTATGCTTGAAGTAGTATTATCTTAATGTCAAATGATAGACTATTGCTTTGAATCAGTCGTGTCTTAATATTCATGCCATGATTAGATTACATGATCAAGATTATGCTAGGTAGCATTCCACATGATAATTATCTTTTTTATCATTTACCTACTTGAGGATGAGCAGGAATTAAGCTTGGGGATGCTGATACGTCTCCATCGTATCTATAATTTTTGATTGTTCCATGCCAATATTATACAACTTTCATATACTTTTGGCAACTTTTTATACTATTTTTGGGACTAACATATTGACGTAGTGCCTAGTGCTAGTTCCTGTTTGTTGCATGTTTTTTGTTTCACAGTAAATCTGTCATGAACTAGGTCTCCAGGGAAAGGAACTTGCAGAGAGAATTGGGGATCAGAGGTAGCATATAGAAGGTTAGGTACAGACCAGAGGATAGTTAATCAGACTCCCCCTTTCTCTCCTCACCTGCCACGCCTTAAGAGATGAGGCCACACACACATGCTCACCGCTCACTCAGTCATCACATGGGCCTAGACCTAGTTGCGGGACGCAGCCCGGTACGCCCGTGGGCCGTGACATTCCCCCCGCCTTAGATTTGGCATGTCCCCATGCCGGTGCACGAGGAAAACGACGATGCAAATCCCCCTCCTTCTCCCAGGTCACGCACGACACCGGCCAGCCTGACCACTTGACGAGAATTCTGCCTGCTGTGGTTGTTCCGTGCGTGCGTGTCTCCGAGCTGATGATTGCCTCAGGAACCATAAAGGCAAGGAAATTCTGTTCATCACTGACCTTGGCTGCTGTTGGAACATGGCGCATCAACTGAGACACGTGTACCACTGGATGCACCTGACTTGACTTGGGCAGATCAAGGCGATACGCTGCATTACCAATGCGAGCCAGAATCTTGTATGGTTCGAAGAAGCGGAAAGAGAGTTTCTGGTTCAACCTGTTGGCCAATGACGTCTGTATATATGGCTGAAGCTTGAGGTAAACCGAGTCACCAACCTCTAAACTTCGTTCAGAGCGATGCTTGTCTGCTTGCGACTTCATCCTTTGCTGGGCACGAAGCAATTGTTGATGGAGTAGCTGCAGCATCTCACTGCGCTCTTGAAGCCACGCATCCAGATCAGCCACAGAACTAGTGGTGCTTGGTACAATTCCAAGATGAAGAGGTACATGTCCATAGAGCACTTCGAACGGTGTCTTGTCCAACGCCGAGTGATATGTAGTATTATACCAGTACTCAGCCAGGTGGAGCCAATCAAACCATTTCTTAGGACAAGCATGCACTGTGCAGCGAAGATATGTTTCCAAACACTGGTTCAGCCACTCAGTTTGGCCGTCCGTCTGCAGATGATAGGCGGAGCTCATGTGCAGCACTGTGTCAGAGAGTTTGAAGGGAGCTTGCCAAAAGTTGCTGCTGAAGATACGGTCGCGATCAGAGATGATCACCTCAGGCAAACCATGAAGACGGTACACAGAAGTCATATATGCTTGAGCCACTTGGAGGGCTGTGAATGGATGAGCCAAGGGAATAAAATGCCCATACTTGGTAAGCTTGTCGACGACAACCAGAATTACGTCGTGCCGGTGTGATTTGGGTAACCCTTCAATGAAATCAAGGTTGACCACCTCCCATGGCCTTTTGGGAATGGGCAAGGCCTGACGCAAACCGGGTGTCTTGACATGTTTAGGTTTGGCACGCTGACAGGTCTGACATTCCGCCACAAATCATTTGACATCCTGCTTCATTTTGGTCCATGCAAATAGTTGTTTGATACGATGATAAGCGGCATAGATTCCAGAATGTCCCCCGATGCCACTGGAATGCAGAGCTTACATAATGTGGTTTTGAGCCAAGGGGTTGGCTCCAACCCAGATACAGCCTTTGAAGCGAAGAAGACCATCTCGGAGGGAAAATTCACCCTTCCCCGTGCCTGGTGGTGATGCGCTTAACTCAGCTATGAGTTGAGAAGCATGCGGATCATCTGCGAAACCTTGTTGAAGATTGTCCATCCATGCTGGGGTCACTGAAGAAATAGCCATCACTCCGGTGTCCTCATGTTGCCGAGACACTGCATCTGCTGCTTGATTGGCCACACCTTGTTTGAACTGAATCTTATATTGCAAACCCATGAGCTTGACAAAAGCCTTGTGTTGGACACCAGTGTGCAAACGTTGTTCTGCAAGGTGCAACAGACTACGATGATCTGTGCGGATGATGAACTCAGCATGTTGCAAGTAAGGGCGCCATTTGTCTATGGCGTAGATGATGGCAAGACACTCCTTCTCATAGGTAGACAGGGCTTGACTTCAAGTGCACAAGGCCTGGCTGATGATGAACTCAGCATGTTGCAAGTAAGATGCCCGTGTTGCACGCATACACAAACTATACCCCAAAATCCGGAATGGCTAAAACTAGTGCCTTGATCATAGCTTGCTTGAGCAGTTCAAAGCAGTTTGCTGGTCCGGACCCCATTGAAATGGAACGTGTTTCTTCAGAAGTTGATTCAATGGTCGTGCCAGGATGCCGTAATGCTGCACAAACTTGCGGTAGTACCCAGTTAAACCTAGAAATCCACACAATGCCTTGGATGATGTCGGGCAAGGACAATTATTCACTGCTTGGACTTTGGCTGTACCGGTTGCCACCCCTTTTTCACTCACCACATGCCCCAAATATTTGAGTTCTTGTTGCATGAAAGAGCATTTGCTTCACTTCAAGAAAAACTAATTTTGTTTCAGTACCTCAAAGACCCGTCAGAGCTGTTGCAAATGTTCTTCTTTTGTTTTGTTGTAAACTAACACATCATCAACAAACACAAGCACACCATGGCGTAGATCAGGTTCAAAGAGTTGATTCACCACTCCTTGGAAGGTTGGTTGTCCATTAGTGACCCCAAAGGGCATCACCAGGAACTCATACAAGCCTTGATGAGTCTGGAATGTAGTTTTGTATTGATCTTCTGCTACAACACGAATTTGATGGTACCCCGACCTGAAATCCAATTTGGTGAAAAATCGGGCACCTGCTAACTCATCGAGTAACTCGTCAATCACTGGCATGGGGTGCTTGTTCTTGAATGTGAGGGCGTTGAGGTGATGGTAATCAACACAGAAACGCCAGCTGCCATCTTTCTTTCGCACAAGCAACACCGGAGAAGCAAATGGACTCACATTGTGTTGAATAATGCTGCTGCACAACATCTCCTTAACATGCTTTTCAATCTCTGTTTTT
The DNA here is from genome assembly GCF_003073215.2 of Triticum urartu. Classification (NCBI taxonomy): domain Eukaryota; kingdom Viridiplantae; phylum Streptophyta; class Magnoliopsida; order Poales; family Poaceae; genus Triticum; species Triticum urartu. The sequence continues at coordinate 415,495,884 of NC_053022.1, read as the reverse complement.
TGTGGTGTATAGCGATAGGGGCATACTTTAACTAGTTGTGCTCCAGCCACCAGTGGAATGCGATGGTCTGCAGCTCGACGTGGCGGCAGGGCTTGAGGTGTAGCAAACAGTTCAGCGAACTCCTCCAACAGTGGCTGCACTTCACTCGGTATAGTATGTTCCTCTGTTTCAGAGCTTTGTTCAAGGGAACAATCCATGGATACTGCCGCCGGAGACACTTGCACCATGTGTGTGACCACATGATTACGAAGCAGCCCACGCACCTTCCTTGCTGACATCTTCTTGCAACTCACGACTTTGTCAGGAATCCCTTGGAGGGTGATACGTCTCTCCTTGTGAGAGAACCAGAGACAATGCCCCCTCCAGTTTGCCCACATGGGGCTATGATCACAAAGCCAGTCGGCTCCCAGAATCAGGTCATAACAGCCCAACGGTAGCACCTTGATATCCTGAGTGAATGAATGTCCTTGCACTCCCCATTCCAGTTGAGGCACAAAAGAATCACACCTCATCCTGTTGCCATCTGCAATAACAAACGTCGATGGAGGCGTTGGTTCGGTGGTGAGATCCATCTCCTTGACCAGTTGCTCATTCACAAACGAGCAATCACTGCATGAGTCCACTAGGATTAATATGTGTCGCTTGCCGATGAAACCGTGCAGCCAGAGTGTGCGCTTGATCGAGCTCTTGGACACAGCCTCCGGCGAGCGAAGCATCATGATCTTACTATCATCACTGGATGCACCCATCTCGCCCTCTTCTATTGGAGGATCCTCAACTTGGAGCACCTCAATCAGTTCCTCAATAACATGGAGAGGCACATGCTCAGGGCACTTGTGTGTTTTCCTCCATTTGTCTCCGCAGGTGAAACATAACCCTTTTACCCTGCGGAAGGCCTTGAGAGACTCCACCTTGTCATTTGTCTTGGAGGAGGTAGCAGGACAAGCCTCAGCAGAGGTGCTAGTCACTTTGGACCGTACATTGTGGTTGTATTGATCATGATCATGCTTGTTCTGGTCACGACCGTGCTTGTAAAATGAACGCCCCTTGTATGGGTCCAGCTCCTCTTCCTGCAACATTGCCAAAGTACAAGCAATATCGAGATTTTCGGGGCGATGTAACCATATAGCAGAACGAATGTCATCCCGCAATCCCGAAACAAACTCCTCCACAAAGAAACACTCATCTAAGTTGGAATCTTAAAGCAAAATTTGATGCCTTAGTTGCTCAAAATGCTCATAGTACTCAGCTACACTACCAGTTTGCCTAAGAGCACGCAATTGTCTACGGTAATTGGCATACTTGTTCTTCCCAAACTTCTCCTGCACCAAACTGCACATAGTTGGCCAATTATCTATGCGGCCCTGGGCTACAACAAGACAGCTATACCCCGAAAGTTCAGCACAGCATAGCGAGTTTTGAAGATCTCCTGGACTCTAAACAACTCAAAATAAACTTCACATTCCTGCTGCCAGAGCATAGGATTTTCCCCATCAAACTTAGGGAATTCCATTTTGGGTGTGTGCGATCCTGGTGGACGCCTCCAATGCTCACGATATGTCCTATCGTCTTCATACCCATGCTCTCCTCCCCCAAAATTGCGACCCGGAATTGAGACACTGTGATTGGGCGCACTTGTGACTGGGGCGTGCATCCCGGCTCCCAAGAGCCCAGGAGCATCACCCTGGAAGAGATGGAAGTCGCGGCGGTCACTTGACCCGAATCCAGCACGCCCAAGGTGGTAGTGGTCAGCGGCGGCTCGATCCTGATGCGGGCGCAGCAAGTGCGTGGACGACACCGGTGCAGCCCTTGGAGATGGAGCGGTCACTCCTCCGCGGTCGATCTCCGACTGCTCGACCCCAGGCCCCGCGTCCTGGTTGCTTGCGGGCGGCGCCCCCTGGTCGAGATCGTCCTAATGTCGACGGTGGTCGGCACCTTCGGCGACGTGGATGCACCGCGCCCCCATTGATTTGCGCTGCTTCCATGATCGCCTTTGTCCGGGCTTGCTCCTCTTTCAACTCTGCCACCGCCCCCTTCAAATCCTTGAACTCCGCGAGCAGCTACTTCATCAGATTGGCCATAGTCTGATTCTGCTCGTTCATATCCTCCACTCTCTGGCTCATGGCCTCGATCTGCTGGTTCTGTTTGTTCGGCGCCAGCATGGGCAGGATCGGTTGCTCTGAATACCAATTGTCATGAACTAGGTCTCCAGGGAAAGGAACTTGGAGAGGGAATTGGGGATCGGAGGTAGTAGGCAGAAGGTTAGGTACAGACCAGAGTATGGTTAATCACACTCCCCCTTTCTCTCCTCACCTGCTACGCCTTAAGAGACGAGGCCACACACACACGCTCAAGGCTCACTCAGTCATTACATGGGCCTGGCCCTAGTCACGGGACGCAGCCTGGTACACCCGTGGGCCGTGACAAAATCCATATCAAACGGAGTACAAATGGGAAAAAACTGACGGAGATTTTTTTGGAATATATGTGATTTTGGGGAATAAAAATCAATGCGAGACGATGCCCGAGGGGGCCACAAGGCAAGGGGTGCGCCCCAGGGGGTCAGGCGCGCCCTGGGCCCTCGTGGCCACCCCGTAGGGCGGTTAATGCCCTTCTTTCGCCGCAAGAAAGCTAATATCCAGATAGAGATCCTGTTAAAATTCTAGCCCAATCGGAGTTACGGATCTCAGGGAATTTAAGAAACGATGAAAGGGCGGAATCACAGAATGCAGAAACATAGAGAGACATATCCAATCTCAGAGGGGCTCTCGCCCCTCCCACGCCATGGAGACCATGGACCAGAGGGGAAACCCTTCTCCCATGCAGGGAGAAGGTCAAGGAAGAAGAAGAAGGAGGGGGGCTCTCTCCCCCTCGCTTCCGGTGGCATCGGAACGCCACCGGGGGCCTTCATCATCACCGCAATCTACACCAACACCTCTGCCATCTTCACCAACATCTCCATCACCTTCCACCCTCTATCTACAGCGTCCACTCTCCCGCAACCCGTTGTACCCTCTACTTGAACATGGTGCTTTATGCTTCATATTATTATCCAATGATGTGTTGCCATCCTATGATGTCTGAGTAGATTTTCGTTGTCCTATCGGTGGTTGATGAATTGCTATGATTGGTTTAATTTTCCTATGGTTATGTTGTTGTCCTTTGGTGCACATCATATGAGCGCGTGCGTGGATCACACCATAGGGTTATTTGTATGTTGATAGGACTATGTATTGGAGGGCAAGAGTGACAGAAGCTTCAACCTAGCATAGAAATTGATGCATACGGGATTGAAGGGGGACCAATATATCTTAAAGCTATGGTTGGGTTTTACCTTAATGAACGTTCGTAGTTGAGGATGCTTGCTAATAGTTCGAATCATAAGTGCATAGAATTCCAAGTCAGGGATGACATGCTAGAAGTGGCCTAGTAAAGTAGTCAATTGCTTAGAGACAATTTCGCAACTCCTACCACCACTTTTACACACTCGCTATACTAACTTTATTGCTTCTTTACCTAACATCCCCTACTTTTTATTTGCGTGCACTTTATATTCTTGCAAACCTATCCCAAAACACCTACACAGTACTTCTAGTTTCATACTTGTTTTAGGTAAAGCAAACGTTAAGTGTGCGTAGAGTTGTATCGGTGGTCGATAGAACTTGAGGGAATATCTGTTCTACCTTTAGCTCCTCGTTGGGTTCGACACTCTTACTTATCGAAAGAGGCTGATCCCCTATACTTGTGGGTTATCACATAACAACATACCTTGTTACCTTTGTCATCGGTATGTTACTTGCCCGAGATTCGATCGTCGGTATCTCAATACCTAGTTCAATCTCGTTACTAGCAAGTCTCTTTACTCGTTCTCTAATGCAACATCCCGTAACTAACTCATTATTCACATTGCCTACAAGGCTTATAGTGATGTGCATTACCGAGAGGGCCCAGAGATACCTCTCTGATACACAGAGTGACAAATCCAAATCTCGATCTATGCCAACTCAACAAACACCATCGGAGACACATGTAGAGCATCTTTATAATCACCCAATTACGTTGTGATGTTTGATAGCACACAAGGTGTTCCTACGGTATTCGGGGGTTGCATAATCTCATAGTCAGAGGAACATGCATAAGTTATGAAGAAAGCAGTAGCAATAAAACTGAACGATCATTATGCTAAGATAACAGACGGGTCTTGTCCATCACATAACTCTCTAATGATGTGATCTCGTTCATCAAATGACAACACATGTCCATGGCTAGGAAACTTAACCATCTTTGATTAACGAGCTAGTCAAGTAGAAGCGTACTAGGGACACTCCATTTGTCTATGTATTCACACATGTACTAACTTTCCAGTTAATACAATTCTAGCACGAAAAATAAACATTTATCATAATATACGGAAATATAAATAGCAACTTTATTATTGCCACTAGGGCATATTTCCTTCAGTCTCCCACTTGCACTAGAGTCAATAATCTAGTTCACATCGTCATGTGATTTAACACCAAGAGTTGACATCTATACGTGATTAGTCCACATCTCCATGTGACTAACACCCAAAGGGTTTACTAGAGTCAATAATATAGTTCACATCGCTATGTGATTAACACCCGAAGAGTGATCATGTTTTGCTTGTGAGAGAAATTTAGTCAACAGGTCTGCCACATTCAGCGCCGTATGTATTTTGCAAATGTTCTATGTCTATAGTGCCTTGCACGGAGCTACTCTAGCTAATTGCTCCCACTTTCAATATCTATCTAGATCGAGACTTAGAGTCATCTAGATCTGTGTCAAAGCTTGCATCGACGTAACTCTTTACGACAAACTCTTTGTCACCTCCATAACCGTGAAACTGTTCCTTGTTCCACTAAGGATATTTTTGACCGTTGTCCAGTGATCCACTCCGGGATCACTATTTTACCCTCTTGCCAAACTTATGGTGAAGTACACAATAGGTCTGGTACATAGCATAGCATACTTTATAGAACCTATGACTGAGGCATAGGGAATGACTTTTCATTCTCTTTCTATTTTCTGCCGTGGTCGGGTTTTGAGTCTTTACTCAACTTCACACCTTACAACACAGGCAAGAACTCCTTCTTTGACTTTTCCATTTTGAACTACTTCAAAATCTTGTCAAGGTATGTACTCATTGAAAATATATCAAGCGTCTTAATCTATCTCTATAGATCTTGATGCTTAATATGTATGTAGCTTCATCGAGGTCTTTCTTTCCAAAACTCTTTTCAAACACTCCTTTATGCTTTCCGAAAAATTATACATTATTTCTGATCAACAATATGTCATTCACATATACTTATCATAAATGTTGTAGTGCTCCCACTCACTTTCTTGTAAATACAGGCTTCATCACAAGTCTATATAAAACCATATGCTTTGATCACTTTATCAAATTATATATTCCAACTCTAAGATGCTTCCACCAGTCCATAGATGGATCGCTGGAGCTTGCGCACTTTGTTAGCACCTTTAGGATTGGCAAAACCTTCTTGTTGCATCATATACAACTCTTCTTTAAGAAACCCATTAAGGAAAGAAGTTCTGACATCCATTTGCCAGATTTCATAAAATGGGGCAATTGCTAACATGATTTAGACAGACTTAAGCATCGCTATGAGTGAGAAAATCTCATCATAGTCAACATCTTGAACTTGTCGAAAACCTTTTGCGAAAATTCAAGCTTTGTAGATAGTAACACTACTATCAGTGTCCATCTTCCTCTTGAAAATTCATTTATTCTTAATGGCTCACCGATCAACGGGCAAGTCAATCAAAGTCCATACTTTGTTCTAATACATGGATCTCATCTCAGATTTCATGGCTTCATGCCATTTCGCGGAATCTGGGCTCATCATCGCTTCCTCATAGTTCGTAGGTTCATCATGGTCAAGTAACATGACCTCCAGAATAGGATTACCATACCACTCTGGTGCGGAACATATTCTGGTTGACCTATGAGGTTCGGTGGTAACTTGATCTGAAGTTTCATGATCATCATCATTAACTTCCTCACTAATTGGTGTAGGAATCACTAGAACTGATTTCTGTGATGAACTACTTTCCAATTCGGGAGAAGGTGCAATTACCTGATCAAGTTTTATATTCCTCCCAATCACTTCTTTCGAGAGAAACTTCTTCTCTAGAACAGATCCATTCTTAGAAACAAATATCTTGCCTTCAGATCTGTGATAGAAGGTGTACCCAACAGTTTCCTTTGGGTTCGAGCTTATCAGGTTAAAAGTTTTTCACATAAGCATCATAGCCCCAAACTTTAAGAAATGATATCTTAGGTTTCTTGCTAAACCACAGTTCATATGGTGTCATCTCAACGGATTTAGATGGTGCCCTATTTAATATGAATGCAGTTGACTCCAATGCATAACCCCAAAATGATAGTGATAAATCGGTAAGAGACATCATAGATTGCACCATATATAATAAAGTACGGTTATGACGTTCGGACACACCATTACGCTGTGGTGTTCCAAGTGGCGTGAGTTGTGAAACTATTTTGCATTGTTTCAAATGAAGACCAAACTCGTAACTCAAATATTCTCCTCCACGATTAGATCGGAGAAACTTTATTTTCTTGTTACGATAATTTTCCACTTCACTCTGAAATTCTTTGAACTTTTCAAATGTTTCAGACTTATGTTTCATCAAGTAGATAAACCCATATCTGCTCAAATCATCTGTGAAGATCAGAAAATAACGATACCCGCCGCGAGCCTCAACACTCATCGGATTGCATACATCAGTATGTATTATTTCCAGTAAGTCAGTTGCTTGCTCCGTTGTTCTGGAGAATGGAGTTTTAGTCATCTTGCCCACGAGGCATGGTTCGCAAGCATCGAATGATTCATAATCAAGTGATTCCAAAAGCCCATCAGCATGGAGTTTCTTCATGCGCTTTACACCAATATGACCTAAACGTCAGTGCCACATATAAGTTGCAATATCATTATTAACTTTGCATCTTTTGGCTTCAATATTATGAATATGTGTATTACTATGATTGATATTCAATAAACCATTCACCTTGGGTGTATGAACTCAGAAGGTTTTATTCATGTAAACAGAATAACAATTATCCTTGACTTAAATGAATAACTGTATTGCAATAAACATGATCCAATCATATTATGCTCTATGCAAACACCAAATAACATTTATTTTAGGTTCGACACTAATCCTGAAGGTAAAGGGAGTGTGCGATGGTGATCTTATCAACCATGGAATCACTACCAACTCACATCATCACCTCGCCCTTAACTAGTCTATGTTTATTTTGCAACTCCCATTTCGAGTTACTACTCTTAGTAACTGAACCAGTATCAAATACTGAGGTGTTGTTATAAACAAACACTAGTAAAGTAGACATCAATAACATGTATATCAAATATATACTTTTGTTCACTTTGCCATCCTTCTTATCCGCCAAGTATCTTGGGCAGTTCCACTTCCAGTGACCATTTCCTTTGCAGTAGAAGCACTCAGTTCCAGGCTTGGGTCTAGCTTTGAGCTTCTTCATGGGAGCAACAACTTGCTTGCTATTCTTCTTTGAAGTTCCTCTTTCTTTCCCTTTGCCCTTTTTCTTGAAAGTAGTGGTCTTGTTAACCATCAACACTTGATGCTATTTCTTGATTTCTACCTTCGCCGATTTCAGCATCGCGAAGAGCTTAGGAATTACTTTCGTTATCCCTTGCATATTATACTTCATCACTAAGTTCTAGTAACTTGGTGATAGTGACTAGAGAACTTTGTCAATTACTATCTTATCTGGAAGATTAACTCCCACTTGATTCAAGCAATTGTAGTACCCAGACAATCTGAGCACATGCTCACTAGTTGAGCTATTCTCCTCCATCTTGTAGGCAAAGTACTATCATAGTTTTCTACCTCTCGACACGGGCATGAGTATGAAATACCAATTTCAACTCTTAGAACATGTTATATGCTCTGTGGCGTTAAAAATGTTTTTGAAGTCCCGGTTCTAAGCCGTAAAGCATGGTGCGCTAAACTATCAAGTAGCCATCATACCGAGCTTTATCAAATGTTCATAACGTCTGTATCTGCTCCTGCAATAGGTCCGTAACCTAGCGGTGCATCAAGGACATAATTCTTCTGTGCAGCAATGTGGATAATCCTCAAATCACAGACCTAGTCCGCATCATTGCTACTATCATCTTTCAACATAGTTTTTCTCTAGGAACATATCAAAAATAAATGGGAAGCTACATCACGAGCTATTGATCTACAACATAGTTATGCAAATACTATCAGGACTAAGTTCATGATAAATTAAAGTTCAATTAATCATATTACTTAAGAACTCCCACTTAGATAGACATCTGTAGCGACTTGACCCAAATGGATCAAGTCTCTGTGCTTAAGTTGCATCCCTGGATCGGTATGCTGACACACACAACACTCGAGGATTTATAACAGAGGTAAATCACATATGTAAAGTAACGTAAATACTATTATCTCAATCCAAATAGCGGAATTAACAACAATGTTATGGATTCCCATCAACACCAACAGCAAAGTTGAGTGTAGACATCGTAACCCTAACGTAACACTTACTCGTCATAAGAATCCTGCAACATGAGACGTTGCAGCCATGTAGGTCAGTACATTGAATGTACTGGCAAATTCACACCATAGAAGAATGATGAATAATAGCTATCAGTACATGCATATTTGGCTAGTGGAGGCTCGATGGTTAAATTTTTGCATAAAGCTAATTTTTCCCTACAACAAAGGAATATATATTTTATTTAAGTACCAAGTTGGTTGAAATTATTGAGAAGGTTCCTCCAACTCAATCCCAAAATAATAAGCATAATCCAACAAATTAATTAAGGAAAGTGATGAGATCAAACCAATAATTCAAGTACCAGATACTCAAGATGTCCATAACCGGGGACACGGCTAATCATGATTAGTTTATACACTCTGCAGAGCTTTGCACACTTTTCCCCACAAGACTCGATCTCCTCCGTTGTATTTCTCGCACTGTTTGATGTTTGAGAAACGGATGACCGAGACACAGTCTTTCCGAAGAGGTCCCCTTAACGAATAGATAGGCCGGTACACCTACAATCCCATACATATGCTAGCCCATCATGGAAAGGATTCCCACAACTTACTCAACTATGCCAGAGCCCATAATGGCTTGTGGCTGCACACGGAAGTTTCTAGCATGAATAATCTTATGATCCCTTTGAGCCTGGGTGGCATTCCATAGGGTGATCACATGGGTACTCCGGGATCCCCTTGGGCAAGCACTGGGTTCTCCAAGTGCCCGAGCAAACCACTGGGTGCTCCAGGGTGCCCCAACCAATCCACCCAGATGTGTATTAAAGTAGCCACATTAAGTTAGACCTTAATTAACAACTCTCACATCTGTCATGGATACACTCAACCAATTCACGTCTATGAGCATAGCATAGCAGTATAAGCATAACATAGTAGTACCCAGGGGTTGAATGCAAGACAATAGGTTCCTACCTCATCAACTACTTCCCAATACCCACATGTTATCAATCCTACTGATACAATGTTTGAGGGTAAAAGTAATGCATGAAAACTGGGTATGAAAAGTATGATCAAAGTTTGAACTTGCCTCGTACTGTTGATGAAGATGATTCTCACTCATAACTCCTGATAGTTCTACTCGTCACACTCCGTTCAATCTATTATGAGCAAGCAATTGCATACATAAGCACTCATGCAAAAGAATCAAAGAAAATACTTCAGAAAACTTCAAAAACAAGAAATTAACTCTTGCAACAGAAAACAATTTCTAACAATACCAAAATTGAGTGAATTTGGCCTTATCATAAAATTTAGGTCAAGAGCTTCAATAAGCAAAAAGAATCAACTAAATCGGAGTTACGAAACTCAAGTTATGATCAAAAGAAGTTTGAATATGAATCTGAACAAATTTTGAAATTTGAAAATTTCAAAAAGTTGATGTGACAGGTTCACTGGATAGGTGAAAATAAGACAAAACTATAGGCGCTGGTTTCATCTAATTTGGATGAATGAGTAAAAAGTTATGGCTATTTGAAAATCAGGGCCAAGTTGTTTTACGGAAGAAAAAATAGCTACGGCTAAAAGAATTCTAGGTCTAATATATAAATACAAAGACTAATTGATAATCTAATTATTCTACCGTACTAGTCTAGAAATAATAAATTACGGAAGTATAAAAAACGAAGAAAGATACCTTTATAAGAGCATCTCCAATAGATGGTCCAAAATTTGGCGGTCCAAAACCGGAGATGTAAAATTTGGACCATCAAAAATTGCGTTTTGGCGCTCCGAAAATGCTGAACTCCTACAAATGGTCCAAATTGATAGTCCAAAAGAGCAACTCCAATAGATGGTCCAAAATGAAGATGTAAAATTTCTTAAAACAACATACTACTAGTCCATTCAACATAGTTCAAACATCAAATTCAACATAGTTTCATACATGAACTTCAACTACTACTTATTCAAACTACTAGATAAACTACTCCTCATCGTGAGGGCTGCGGAACTGCGCCCAGAACTCCTCCTTCGTCGGTTCATCGCACCCATCCTCCTCCTCCTCGACCGAGAAGTCTGCCCAGTCCTCCTCGGAAGAGGACTCGATAGGGATCACCGTCGAGGGACCGACATTGTCCTCCTTCTTCGGCCCATTCTTCTTCTGCTTCGCCTAACACTTTCAATAGTACTCCAGCTCGGCCTGGACGTACTCCGGATGCTCCCGAGCAAAACTTGCCATCACCTCCTCGTCGGTCTCGCCAGCACTGACGACAACCGGCAGCTTCTTCGTCTTCTTGGTCTTCTTCTTCTTCGTCGTGATCTCCTTCATGTTGATGCCCTGCGGCACAAGCATCTCCGCTTCCGCCCGACTCTCGATCTCTGGGAAGTTAAGGTGCGACCGAGCCCTCTCGGCATGCCACACCGCCATGTCGTAGGCATGTGCAGCCTCGTGCGCGGACGGGTACGTGCCGATCCACCAATGCCTTCCGGCGTCGAAGAACTCCGCACCCCAGTTACCGGACGGCTTCTGCCTCATGCCGAAGAAGCCCGACTTGCCCTTCGGCGTCTTCTTCGGCGCCATCAAAGAACGGTGGAGCGGCCGGGGCGGTGGCGGACGGAGCTAGGCTCATCAAATAACTCCATATATTTCATATGTTTTGAAGAAGTCATTTTATCTTTGGAGAAAAATAATTTGAATAAAATTCAAATAACTCCAAAATTAGAATAATTTCAAAGGGACTTTAAATTTGATTATTTTTAAACTTCCAACTCATATTTCATATGTTTTGAAGAAGTCATTTTATCTTCTCTCTTGAAAATCATGGAGTTGCTTAAAGCTTCTGAATTTCAAATATTTCCAAATAAATTTCAAATATTTTCAAAAACCCTTTTCATTTATTTAAATGGAAGAAGTCATGTCATCTTCTCTCTAGGGTTTTGTGATGAGATAAATTTGAATTCATGGAGATCAGAACGCAAAGTGAAAGTTATAGGAAAGTCATTTTATTCGCTCTCATTTAAATTTCAAAAACTTTCGACTTTCACTCAATTTCACACAAGCAACCACACCACAATCAAAATCTATTTATTTAATATAACATTCCAAAATTGAGAATTTTGGGATGTTACAACATCCCTCTAGTCATCTAAATGATCACCTGATCCAAATCAACTAAACCATGTCCGATCATCACGTGAGATGGAGTAGTTTTCAATGGTGAACATCACTATGTTGATCATATCTACTGTATGATTCACGCTCGACCTTTCAGCCTCCAGTGTTCGGAGGCCATATCTGCATATGCTAGGCTCATCAAGTTTAACCCGAGTATTCCGCGTGTGCAAAACTGGCTTGTACCCGTTGTATGCGAACGTAGAGCTTATCACACCCGATCATCATGTGGTGTCTCGGCACGACGAACTGTCACAATGGTGCATACTCAGGGAGAACACTTATACCTTGAAATTTAGTGAGAGATCATCTTATAATGCTACCGCCGAACTAAGCAAAATAAGATACATAAAGGATAAACATCACATGCAATCAAAATATGTGACATGATATTGCCATCATCATCTTGTGCCTTTGATCTCCATCTCCAAAACACCGTCATGATCTCTATTGTCACTGGCATGATACCATGATCTCCATCATCTTGATATCTATCAACTTGTTGACACATGGTCGTCTAACCAACTATTGCTTTTGCAACTATTGCTATCGCATAGCGATAAAGTAAAGCAATTATATGGCGCTTGCATCTTATGCAATAAAGAGACAACCATAAGGCTCCTGCCAGTAGCCGATAACTTTAACAAAACATGATCATCTCATACAACAATTTATATTTCATCACGTTTTGACCATATCACATCACAACATGCCCTGCAAAAACAAGTTAGACGTCCTCTACTTTGTTGTTCCATGTTTTACGTGGCCTCTACGGGCTGAGTAAGAACCGTTCTTACCTAAGCATCAAAAAAACATAATGCGGTATAGTGATTGCTTTTTGATCTTCAGAAAGAACCCTGTTCATTGAATCCGATATAACTAAAGTTGGAGAAACAGACACCCACTAGCCACCTGTGTGGGAAGCACGTCGGTAGAACCAGTCTAGCGTAAGCGTACGCGTAATGTCGGTCTAAGCCGCTTCATCCAACAATACCACCAAATCAAGAATAAACTAGTGATGGAAAGCAATATGTATATACCCATGCCCACAACTCCTTTGTGTTCTACTCATGCATATAACATCTACGCATATACCTGGCTCCGATACCACTGTTGGGGAACGCAGTAATTTCAAAATTTTCCTACGCACACGCAAGATCATGGTGATGCATAGCAACAAGAGGGGAGAGTGTTTTGCACGTACCCTCGTAGACCGTAAGCAGAAGCTTTATGGCAACGCGGTTGATGTAGTCGTACGTCTTCACGATCGACCGATCCTAGTACCGAAAGTACGGCACCTCCGTGATCTGCACACGTTCGGCTCGGTGACGTCCCATGAACTCACGATCCAATAGAGTGTGGATGGAGAGCTTCGTCAGCACGATGGCGTGATGATGGTAGTGATGATGCTACCGGAACAGGGATTCGCCTAAGTACCGCTATGATATGACCGAGGTGGATTATGGTGGAGGGGGGCACCGCACAGGGCTAAAAGATCAATGATCAACTTGTGTGTCTATGGGGTGTCCCCTGGCCACGTATATAAAGGATGGAGGGAGGAGGAGGCCGGCCCTCATAGGACGTGCCCAAAGTGTGGAGTCCTACTAGGACTCCCTAGTCCTAGTAGGATTTCACCTCCTACATGGAATAGGAAAAAGGGAAGGGAGAAGGAGAAGGAAGGAAGGGGGAGCCCCCTTTCCCTAGTCCAATGTGGACCAGTCCATGGGGAAGGGGCGCGGCCACCCTTGAGGCCTTTCTCACCTTTCCCGTATGGCCCATTAAAGCCCAATACGAATTCCCTCAACTCTCCAGTACTCCCAAAAAATATTCGAATCACTCGGAACCTTTCTGATGTCCGAATATAGCCTTCCAGTATATCGATCTTTATGTCTCGACCATTTTGAGACTCCTCGTCATGTCCCCGATCTCAGCCGGGACTCCGAACAAACTTCGGTCGTCAAATCACATAACTCATAATACAAATTGTCACAGAACGTTAAGCGTGCGGACCCTACGGATTCGAGAACTATGTAGACATGACCGACACACATCTCCGGTCAATAACCAATAGCGGAACCTAGATGCTCATCTTGGTCCTACATATTCTACGAAGATCTTTATCAGTCAAACCGCATAACAACATACGTTGTTCCCTTTGTCATTGGTATGTTGCTTTCCTGAGATTCGATCGTCGGTATCTCAATACCTAGTTCAATCTCGTACCGGCAAGTCTCTTTACTCGTTCCGTAATGCAACATCCCGTAACCAACTCATTAATCACATTGCTTGCAAGGCTTATAGTGATGTGCATTATCGAGAGGGCCCGGAGATACCTCTCCGATACACGAAGTGACAAGTCCTAATATCGATCTATGCCAACTCAACAAACACCATCGAAGACACTTGTAGTGCATCTTTATAATCACCCAGTTACGTTGTGACGTTTGATAGCACACAAGGTGTTCCTCCGGTATTCAGTAGTTGCATAATCTCATAGTCAGAGGAACATGTATAAGTTATGAAGAAAGAAGTAACAATAAAATTGAACGATCATTATGCTAAGCTAACGGATGGGTCTTGTCCATCACATCATTCTCTAATGATGTGATCCCCTTCATCAAATGACAACACATGTCCATGGCTAGGAAACTTAACCATCTTTGATTAACGAGCTAGTCAAGTAGAGGCATACTAGGGACACTCTGTTTGTCTATGTACTCACACATGTACTAAGTTTCCGGTTAATACAATTCTAGCACGAATAATAAACATTTATCATGATATAAGGAAATAAAAATAACAACTTTGTTACTTCCTCTAGGGCATATTTCCTTCAGATGCCATGGAGGAGGATCAAGAAGTTACTTCTCGTCTCCAAGCCAGATTCACGATGGAGGAACTTCAAAGCTCGGCAATTCCATACTCGGTCATCCCTCCTAATGCTAGATTTCTTTCTTATGTAAATATGAAAAAGAGTGTTACTTGTTCCCCCGCAGCTATGCAACATCCATGGGTGAAAGGTGATTTAGCCGTCACGGGTAAGCTCCGTATGGAAATAATGGACCTCAAGCAGCAAGTCAATAAGCTCGAAGACGAGAATCATATCCTAAGGGGCATCATCGCCTAGAATATCACACCACCACCTTCGAAGAAAGACACATAAATACATGGGTATGGGCACTCCCCTTGGCAACTGCCAAGCTCGGGGGAGGTGCCCCAGTATCGTATCACCATCCCACTTCTATCTTTACCATTTTTTCTTAGTTCGGTCCTTGAGGTTATATCTTGATCTAGTAGAATAAAGTTTAGTATGATCTCGAGCAAGTAACATACCGATGACAAAGGGAATAACATATGTTGTCCTTACGATTCGACCGATAAAGATATTCATAGAATATGTAGGAACCAATATGAGCATCCAGGTTCCGCTATTGGTTATTGACCGGAGAGGTGTCTCGTTGATGTCTATGATAACCCACAAGTATAGGGGATCGCAACATTTTTCGAGGGTAGAGTATTCAACCCAAATTTTTTGATTCGACACAAGGGGAGCCAAAGAATATTCTCAAGTATTAACAGTTGAGTTGTCAATTCAACCGCACCTGAAAGACTTAATATCTGCAGCAAAGTATTTAGTAGCAAAGTAATATGATGGTGGCGGTAACGGTGGCAAAAGTAACAGTATTGGTTTTGTAATGATTGTAAAAGTGGCAACGGAAAAAGTAACTAAGCAAAGATCAATATGTGAAAAACTTGTAGGCATTGTATCAGTGATGGATAATTATGTAGGATGTGATTCCTCATGTAACAGTTATAACATAGGGTGACATAGAACTAGCTCCAATTCATCAATGTAATGTAGGCATGTATTCCGAATATAGTCATACGTGCTTATGGAAAAGAACTTGCATGACATCTTTTGTCCTACCCTCCAGTGGTAGCGGGGTCCTATTGGAAACTAAGGGATATTAAGGCTTCCTTACAATAGAGTACCGGAACAAAGCATTAACACTTAGTGAATACATGAACTCCTCAAACTACGGTCATCACCGGGAGTGGTCCCGATTATTGTCACTTCGGGGTTACCGGATCATAACACATAGTAGGTGATTGTTGACTTGCAAAATAGGATCAAGAACTCACATATATTCATGGAAACATAATAGGTTCACATCTGAAATCATGGCACTCGGGCCCTAGTGACAAGCATTAAGCATAGGAAAGTCATAGCAACTTCAATCTCAGAACATAATGGATAATAGGGATCAAACCCTAACAAAACTAACTCGATTACATGATAAATATCATCCAACCCATCACCGTCCAATAAGCCTACGATGGAATTACTCACGCACAGCGGTGAGCATCATGAAATTGGTGATGGAGGAAGGTTGATGATGACGATGGCGACGGATTCCCCTCTCCGGAGCCCCGAACGGACTCTAGATCAGCCCTCCCGAGAAAGATTAGGGCTTGGCGGCGGCTCCATATCATAAAACGCGATGAATCCTTCTCCCTGGTTTTTTTCTCTCCGAACGTGAATATATAGAGTTGGAATTGAGGTAGGTGGAGCATCAGGGGGACTACGATATAGGGGGGCATGCCCCTGGGGTGTGGGCGCCCCCCACCCTCGTGGACAGGGTGTGGGCCCCTGGTGTTTATTCTTTCGCCAGTATTTTTTATAAATTCCAAAATATTCTCCGTGAAGTTTCAGGTCATTCCGAGAACTTTTATTCCTGCACAAAAATAACACCATGACAATTATGCTGAAAACAACGTCAATCCGGGTTAGTTCCATTCAAATCGTCCAAGTTAGAGTCCAAAACAAGGTCAAAAGTGTTTGGAAAAGTAGATACGATGGAGACGTATCAATTCCCCCAAGCTTAAACCTTTGCTTGTCCTCAAGCAATTAAGTTGACAAACTGAAAGTGATAAATAAAAACTTTTACAAACTCTGTTTCATCTTGGTGATGTAAATATGTAAAGCCAACATTCAAGTTTTCAGCAAAGATTATGAACTAGTCATATTCACAATAACATTTAGGTCTCATGTTTATTCATATCAATGGCATAATCAACTAGCGAGCAATAATAGTAAATCTCGGATGACAACACTTTCTCAAAACAATCATAATATGATATAACAAGATGGTATCTTGCTAGCCCTTTCTAAGACCGCAAAACATAAATGAATAGCACCTCTGAAGTTCAAGGACTGACTAAACATTGTAATTCATGGTAAAACAGATCCAGTCATAGTCATACTCAATTTAAACTGATAGTAATGCATGCAAATGACAGCGGTGCTCTCTAACTGGTGCTTTTTAATAAGAGGATGACGACTCAACATAAAAGTAAATAGATAGGCCCTTCGCAGAGGGAAGCAAGGATTTGTAGAGGTGCTAGAGCTTGATTTTGAAATAGAGATGAATAATATTTTGAGTGGTATACTTTCATTGTCAATATAACAACCGAGAGATCTCCATATCTTCCATGCTACATGCATTATAGGCGGTTCCCAAACAGAATGGTAAAGTTTATACTCCCCCACCACCAACAAACATGAATCCATGGCTTGTCGCTAAAAACAATCCTAGGGGAGTTTTGTTTGCAATTATTTTAATTTAAGC
Organism: Triticum urartu; assembly: GCF_003073215.2. Classification (NCBI taxonomy): domain Eukaryota; kingdom Viridiplantae; phylum Streptophyta; class Magnoliopsida; order Poales; family Poaceae; genus Triticum; species Triticum urartu. The sequence goes on along the minus strand of NC_053022.1, from coordinate 415,478,511 downwards.
ATGGGACTGGGCATCACGGTTACCAGCCATTTTCTCGTGAATGAGGAGTGGAGTCCACTCCTCGTGAGAATAACCCACCTAGCATGGAAGATATAGACCACCCTAGTTGATACATGAGCTATTTGAGCATACAAAACAGAATTTCATTTGAAGGTTTAGAGTTTGGCACATACTAATTTACTTGGAATGGCAGGTACATACCGCATATAGGAAGGTATGGTGGACTCATATGGAATAACTTTGGGGGTTTATTGGACTTGATGCACAAGAAGTATTCCCGCTTAATACTAGTGAAGGCTAGAAAGGGACTGGGAAGCGACCAACTAGAGAGTGACAACAGTCATGAACATGCATGAAAATTAATCAACACTAAGTGCAAGCAAGAGTAGGATATAATTCACCATGAACATAAATATCGTGGAGGCTATGTTGATTTTGTTTCAACTACATGCGTGAACATGTGCCAAGTCAAGCCACTCGAATCGTTCAAAGGAGGATACCACCCTATCATACCACATCACAACTATTTTAATAGCATGTTGACACACAAGGTAAACCATCATGAACTCCTAGCTAATTAAGCATGGCATGAGCAACGATAATCTATAATTGTCACTGCAAACATGTTTCCTTCATAATAGGATGAATTAGGAACAATGAACTAATCATATTTACAAAAACAAGATAGGTCGAGTTCATACCAGCTTCTCTCATCTCAATCAGTCCATCATATATCGTCATTATTGCCTTTCACTTGCATGACCGAACGGTGTGGATAATAATAGTAGTGCACGTGCATTGGACTAAGCTGGAATCTGCAAGCTGGGCTCTTTGTTAAATCAATAATAATGCATATGAGAGCCACTCAACATTTTCATCATGGTCTTCTCCTCTCGACCCCCAAAGAAAAGAAAAGAAACAAAACTATTTACACGGGAAAGCTCCCAACAAGCAAAAGAAGAATGAGAAATCTTTTTGGGTTTTCTTTTAATTACTACTACTACAAGCATGGAAAGTAAACTAGCTAAAAACTACAAGTATTTTTTTGGTTTTTCTTAAGGTTTTTCAAACACACAAGAAGAAGGCTTAAAAAAGAAAATAAACTAGCATGGATAGTACAATGAAAAAGTATGAGCACCAACAACTGGCATGAGTGTGTGAACATGAATGTAATGTCGGTGAGGAATACGTACTCCCCCAAGCTTAGGCTTTTGGCCTAAGTTGGTCTATGGCGACGGCTGGCCTGGTGGATATCCAAAGTTGTAGCTGGGGTCGTACTGAGATGCAGCGGCTATCCGTCCTCCTCTCATACTCATTAGCCTCCTCCCTGGTTAGAACATATCTCCTTTTTGCCTGAAAGTCAAAGAAAGCAGGAGCAGGGAGAGCAACATGGATAGTTCAATGTCTGTCAAAGATTACTCGGTATTGGATGAACTGTTCATTCCTCTCACCAAACTGATGATGAACCATAGCATTATAATCTAGATAAGCAGGGGGCAATTCCATATCATTTTCATGTATGGGTATCTCAAGATAATTAGCTACACGAGTTGCATAAATTCCACCAAACAAGTCTCCACTTAAACTATTAAGATGCAACCTTCGTGCAACGATGGCCCCCAAATTATATTGTTTATCACCTAATGCCGCACTCTTTAGGACACTAAGATCTGGAACACACATGTGGCAAGCCTCATCTTTACCGTTAATGCATCTACCCACGAAGAGAGCAAAATAATATATGGAAGGAAAATGAATGCTCCCTATGGTAGCTTGTGTGATTTCTCTAGATTCCCCCACAGTGATACTACCAAGAAAATCTTTATATTCAGATTTACGTGGTTCACTAACATTTCCCCACTGTGGGAGTTTACAAGCAACATTAAAATCTTCTAGGTCCATGGTATATGATTTATCATAAAGATCAAATAGAACAGTGTGAGAGTTGCGCGAGGATGTAAATTTAAACCTTCTCACAAAGGTATCAGTTAGGTAGCGCTATTGTGGGCACTTATCTGACACGAAGCCCTCGAGATCAGTGTTACGAACATACGCATCAAATTCTTCCTTGATGCCTGCACGGATCATAAACTCCTCTAACGGCCATTCGCAAGGCCGCACTTGGGCTTCCCTCGGTAGTTCATAGTCCGGTTCACGTATAGCGAGCCTAGGTGCCTCCTTTCTTGAGGAACCACCTTGGCACATTTTCCTAAACATATTTCTTCCTCTGAAAAATTTCTGAAATTTTTAGTAACTCGAAATAAAAGTGAACCAAACTTAACAAGATTAATAGCAACTACTCCCACAAGTGCATAGAGGCTATATCATGCATTAAAACTACTTTGGACCAAATAAATTTGACATGCAAGCTCAAGAACAGGGTCACCTAAGCAGGAAAAATTTGCAATAAATAAAGCCCTAGAACAAAAACTAATTGGACCATTGGAGGGGTCACATACCAAAGAACAATCCCCCAAAGCAGTTTTGTGAATGGAGCTTTGAGGAAGGAGATTGAAAATGGCAGCAAGATGAGCTAGAACTCGGGTTTGAGCTGGTGGAGCATTTTTTTCTGGAGGAAGAAGAAGTGTGTGGGTGCAGGAATAAGTGGAGGGGCGGCACGTGGGGTCCACGAGGGCACATGGTGGGTCCCCTGGTGTGTTCTTAGTGCCAAATATCCTAAATATTCTAGAAAAAATCATATTAAATTTTCAGGACATTTGGAGAACTTTTATTTTTGGGGTATTTTTTATTGCAAGGACAATTCAGAAAACGGATAGGAAATACTATTTTCACTTTATTTAATCTAAAAACCAGAAAGTAAAAATAGGGTACAGAGTGTTGTGCCTTCTAACTTAATCCATCTCATGCTCATCAAAAGGAATCCACTAACAAGGTTGAACAAGTCTTGTTAACAAACTCTTTTCGAAAAACATAAAACCAAAGAATTTTCTTAAGTTACCTCAACAGGGATGTGGATGTCCCCAACAATTAGAATATCATATTTCTTCTTGACAGTAGGAAAGGGAAATTCAAAACCTCCAATAGTAATCGCTGAAGTTTTTCCAATAGAATTAATACTGTGGACTTGAGGTTGTTTCCTCGGAAAGTGTACCATATGCTCATTACCATTAACATGAAAAGTGACATTGCGTTTGTTGCATTCAATAACAGCCCCTGCAGTATTCAAAAAGGGTCTACCAAGAATAATAGACATACTATCGTCCTCGGGAATATCAAGAATAACAAAGTCCGTTAAAATAGTAACGTTTGCAACCACAACAGGCATATCCTCACAAATACCGACAGGTATAGCAGTTGATTTATCAGCCATTTGCAAAGATATTTCAGTAGGTGTCAACTTATACAAATCAAGTCTACGATATAAAAGAGAGAGGCATAAGACTAAAACCGGCTCCAAGATCACATAAAGAAGTTTTAACATAGTTTCTTTTAATGGAGCATGGTATAGTAGGTGCTCCTGGATCTCCTAGTTTCTTTGGTGTTCCACCCTTAAAAGTATAATTAGCAAGCATGGTGGAAATTTCAGCTTCTGGTATATTTTCTTTTATTTGTGACAATGTATTTCATGTACTTATCATAAGGATTCATTTTAAGCATATCAATCAAACGCATACACAAAAAGATAGGTCTAATCATTTCAGCAAAGCACTCAAAATCCACATCATCCTTTTTCTTGGATGGTTTAGGAGGAAAAGGCATGGGTTTCTGAACCCATGGTTCTCTTTCTTTACCGTGCTTCCTAGCAACAAAGTCTCTCTTATCATAACGTTGATTCTTTGATTGTGGGTTATCAAGATCAACAGCTAGTTCAATCTCTACATCATTGTCATTGTTAGGTTGAGCATTAATATGAACATCATCATTAATATTATCACTAGGCTCATGTTCATTACCAGATTATGTTTCAGCATCAGAATTAGAAATATCATTGGGATTCTCAGGTGTGTCAACAATAGGTTCACTAGAAGCATGCAATGACCTATCATTTTTCTTTTTCTTCTTCTTAGAAGAACTAGGTGCATCAACATTAGTTCTTTGAGAATCTTGCTCAATTCTCTTACGGTGGCCCTCAGGATACAGAGGTTCCTGAGTCATTTTACCCCCTCTAGTCATAACTCTAACAACATTATCATTTTTCTTATTATTTAATTCATTGAGCAAATCATTCTGAGCTTTAAGTACTTGTTCTACTTGAGTGGTAACCTTAGAAGCATGTTTACAAATAAGTTTAAGCTCACCTTTAACTCTAGGCATATAATCACTCAAGTGTTCAATCATATAAGCGTTACGTTTCAATTGTCTACCGACATAAGCATTGAAGTTTTCTTGTTTAACAATAAAATTATCAAACTCATCTAAGCATTGGCTAGCAGACTTATAACTAGGAATATCACCTTCATCAAATCTATAGAGAGAATTTACCTTTACTACCTGTGTCGGGTTATCAAGACCATGTATTTGTTCAATAGGTGGTAAATTCTTAACATCTTCGGCTTTAATACCTTTTTCTTTTATAGATTTCTTTGCCTCTTGCATATCTTCAGGACTGGGAAATAGAATACCCCTTTTCTTCAGAGTTGGTTCAGGAAGTGTCCAATCGTTTTCATTACTCAACATATTATTCAATAACAATTCGGCTTGATCAATAGTTCTTTCCTTGAAAACACAACCGGCACAACTATCCAGGTGGCCTTTGGAAGCATCGGTTAGTCCATTATAAAAGATATCAAGTATTTTTTTTCTTGAGAGGATGATCAGGCAAAGCATTAAGTAATCAGAGGAGCCTCCCCCTAGCTGGTGGGAGACTCTCTTCTTCAATTTGCACAAAATTATATATTTCCCTTAAGGCAACTTGTTTCTTATGAGCGGGGAAATATTTAGTGATACGTCTCTGTCGTATCTACTTTTCCAAACACTTTTGCCCTTGCTTTGGACTCTAACATGCATGATTTGAATGTAACTAACCCGGACTGATGCTATTTTCAGCAGAATTACCATGGTGTTATTTATGTGCAGAAACAAAAGTTCTCGGAATGACCTGAAACTTCACAGAGCAACTTTTTGGAAAATATAAAAAATACCTGCAAAACATGAAGGCCAGGGGGCCCACCACCTGTCCACGAGGGTGGGGGCGCGCCTGCCCCCCTAGGGCACGCCCCCTACCTCGTGGGCCCCCTGGAGCTCCTCCGACCTCAAATCCAACTCTATATATTTGGTTTTGGTGAGAAGAAAATCAGAGAGAAGGATTCATCGCGTTTTATGATACGGAGCCACCGCCAAGCCCTAAAACATCTCGGGAGGGCTGATCTGGAGTCCATTCGGGCCTTCGGAGAGGGGAATCCGTCGCCATCGTCATCATCAACCATCCTCCATCACCAATTTCATGATGCTCACCGCCGTGCCTGAGTAATTACATCGTAGGCTTGCTGGACGGTGATGGGTTGGATGCGATCTATCATGTAATAGATTTAGTTTTGTTAGGGTTTGATCCCTAGTATCCACTATGTTCTGAGATTGATGTTGCTATGACTTTGCTATGCTTAATGCTTGTCACTAGGGCCCGAGTGCCATGATTTCAGATCCAAACCTATTATGTTTTCATTAATATATGAGAGTTCTGGATCCCATCTTTCAAGTCTATAGTCACCTATTATGTGTTATGATCCGTTAACCCCGAAGTAACAATAATCGGGATACTTACTGGTGATGATCGTAGTTTGAGGAGTTCATGTATTCACTATGTGTTAATGCTTTGTTCCGGTACTTTACTAAAAGGAGGCCTTAATATCCCTTAGTTTCTGTAAGGACCCCGTTGCGGCGGGAGGGTAGGACAAAAGATGGCATGCAAGTTCTTTTCCATAAGCACGTATGACTATATTCGAAATACATGCCTATATTACATTGATGAACTGGAGCTAGTTCTGTGTCACCCTAGGTTATGACTGTTACATGATGAACCGCATCCGGCATAATTCTCTATCACTGATCCATTGCCTACGAGCTTTCCATATATTGTTCCTCGCTTATTTACTTTTCCGTTGCTATTGCTATCATCACTACAATATACCAAAAACATTACTTTTGCTATCATTACCTTTTGCTACTGTTTCCTTTTGCTACCGTTACCACTACTATCATATTATTTTGCTACTAAATACTTTGCTGCAGATACTAAGTTTCTAGGTGTGATTGAATTGACAACTCAGCTGCTAATACTTGAGAATATTCTTTGGCTCCCCTTGTGTCGAATCAATAAATTTGGGTTGAATACTCTACCCTCGAAAACTGTTGCGATCCCCTATACTTGTGGGTTATCAAGACTATTTTCTGGCGCCGTTGCCAGGTAGCATAGCTCTATTCTTTGAGTCACTTGTGATTTATATCTGCTTATCATTATGAAGAACTTGAGAGATCCAAAAACCAAAATCTATCCCTCAACTAAGAGGGGAGGTAAGTAACTGCCATCTAGCTCTGCACTTGATTCACCTTCTGTTATGAGTAAGCTTGCGACACCTAAACCTGCTTCATTAAAGTGTGATGCTAAGATATGTTTTAATTCTGTTGATCCTGGTTGTGTGCATAGTCCCTAGGATATGATTTGTTACTTCCTTGCTAAATATTTCCCTGCTGATAAGAAACAAGCTTCTTTAAGGGATATATATAATTTTGTGCAAATTAAAGAAGAGAGTCTCCCACAAGCTTGGGGGAGTCTTCTCCAATTACTTAATGCTTTGCCTGATCATCCTCTTAAGAAAAATGAAATACTTGATATCTTTTATAATGGACTAACTGATGCTTCCAGAGATTACCTAGATAGTTGTGCTGGTTCTGTTTTCAGGGAAAGAACACTGGATGAAGCTGAAATTCTATTGAATAATATGTTGACAAATGAAAATAATTGGACACCTCCTGAGCCAGTTCCTGACCCTATTCCTAAACCAACTCCGAAGAAGAGGGATATTCTATTTCTCAGTCCTAAAGATATGCAAGAGGCAAAGAAATCTATGAAAGAAAAATGTATTGAAGTTGAAGATGTTAAGAATTTACCTCCTATTGAAGAAATACACGGTCTTAATTTACCGCCTGTTGAAGAAAAACATGGTCTTGATAACCCGACACAGGTAGTAAAGGTAAATTCTCTCTATAGATATGATAAAGCTGAAATCCCATTTACTTAATTTTCTAGCCCATGCTTAGATGGGTTTGATAAATTTATGGCTAAGCAAGAAGATTTTAATGCTTTTTTTGTTAGACAATTGAAATACAATTCAAACATGCTTGAGCACTTGGGTGATTATATGGCTAATGTCAAAGGTGAACTTAAACTTATTAGTAAACATGCTTCTATGGTTACCACTCAAGTAGAACAAGTACTTAAAACTCAAAATGATTTGCTCAATGAATTGAATAGTGAGAATAATGATAACGCTGTTAGAGTTATGACTAGAGGTGGTAGAATGACTCAGGAACCTTTGTATCCTGAAGGCCACCCTAAGAGAATTGAGCAAGATTATCAGAGAAATAATGTAGATGCACCTATTACTGAAACACCTGAGAATCCAAATGATATTTCTATTTCTGATGCTGAAACACAATCTGGTAATGAACCTGAAACTAGTGATAATGTTAATGATAATGTTCATGATGATGCTCAACCTAGTAATGATAATGATGTAGAAATTGAACCTCTTGTTGATCTTGATAACCCACAATCAAAGAATCAACGTTATGATAAGAAAGACTTTGTTGCTAGGAAACATGGTAAAGAAAGAGAGCCTTGGGTTCAGAAAACCATGCCTTTTCCTCCCAAACCATCCAAGAAAAAGGATGATGTGGATTTTGAGCGCTTTGCTGAAATGATTAGACCTATCTTTTTGCGTATGCGATTAACTGATATGCTTAAAATGAATCCTTATGCTAAGTATATGAAAGATATTATTACTAATAAAAGAAAGTTATTGGAAGATGAAATTTCCACCATGCTTGCTAATTATACTTTTGATGGTGGAATACCAAAGAAACTTGGAGATCCCGGTGTACCAACTATACCATGCTCTATTAAAAGAAACCATGTTAAAACTGCTTTATGTGATCTTGGAGCCGGTGTTAGTGTTATGCCTCTCTCTTTATATCGTAGACTTGATTTGAATAAGTTGACACCTACTGAAATATCTTTGAAAATGGCTGATAAATCAACTGCTATACCTGTCGGTATTTGTGAGGATGTGCCTGTTGTAGTTGCAAATGTTACTATTTTAACGGACTTTGTTATTCTTGATATTCCCGAGGACGATAGTATGTATATTATTCTTGGAAGACCCTTTTTGAATACTTCAGGGGCTGTTATTGATTGCACTAAAGGCAATGTCACTATTCATGTTAATGGTAATGAGCATACGGTACACTTTCCGAGGAAACAACCTCAAGTCCACAGTATCAATTCTATTGGAAAAATTCCATCGATTATATTTGGAGGTTTTGAATTTCCTCTTCCTACTGTCAAGAAGAAATATGATATTCTTGTTAGGCACACTTTCTTACTATTGCGGATGTGCATATCCCCATTGAGTTAACATAGTGTTATTCGAAATTTCTCTGGTTCCATGTTATTCGGAATGAGTTCGTTAACAAGACCTGCTCAACCTTGTTAATGGATTCCTTTTGATGATCATGAGATGGATGAAACTAGAAGGCACAACCTTCTGTACCCCACTTTTACTTTCTGTTTTTTTATATTAAAGAAAATAAAAATAAATATTTTTCTATTTGTTATCTGATTATCCGTGCAATATAAAAATACCACGAAAATAAAAGTTATCCAAATGCCCTGAAATTTAAATATGATTTTTTTCTAGAATATTTGAGAATATTGGCACTGAGAACACAGCAGGGGGGTCATCCACCTGGCGACGAGGGTGGAGGGTGCGCCCTACCCCCCGGGGCGCGCCCCCTGCCTCGTGGGCCCACAGTGGCCCTCCTCCACTTATTCCTGCACCCACACATTTCTTCCTCCTCCCACATACACGAATATCCAACTCAAGCACGAGTTCAAGCTCATTTTGCTGCCATTTTCGATCTCCTTGCTCAAAGCACCTCTCACAAAACTGCTTGGGGAGATTGTTCCTTGGTATGTGACTCCTCCATTGGTCCAATTAGTTTTTGTTCTAGTGCTTTATTCATTGCAAATTTATGCTGCCTAGGTAACCATGTTCTTGAGCTTGCATGTCAAATTTATATGGTTTCAAGTAGTTTTGATTCATGATCTAGGCTCTAGGCACTTCTAGGAGTACTTCCTATCAATATTATTGAGTTCCATAAGGACCCCGCTACCACGGGAGGGTAGGACAAAAGATGTCATGCAAGTTCTTTTCCATAAGCACGTATGACTATATTCGGAATACATGCCTACATTACATTGATGAACTGGAGCTAGTTCTGTGTCACCATAGGTTATGACTGTTACATGATGAACCGCATCCAGCATAATTCTCTATCACCGATCCATTGCCTACGAGCTTTCCATATATTATTCCTCGCTTATTTACTTTTCCGTTGCTATTGCTATCATCACTACAAAATACCAAAAACATTACTTTTGCTATCATTACCTTTTGCTACTGTTACCACTACTATCATATTTTTTTGCTACTAAATACTTTGCTGGAGATACTAAGTTTCCAGGTGTGGTTGAATTGACAACTCAGCTGCTAATACTTGAGAATATTCTTTGGCTCCCCTTGTGTCGAATCAATAAATTTGGGTTGAATACTCTACCCTCGAAAACTGTTGCGATCCCCTATACTTGTGGGTTATCATTTAGCAGAGAAGTAATAAATCATATCCTGGGACTACGCACACAACCAGGATCGAGGGAATTGAACCATATTTTCGCATCACCCTTTAATGAGAACAGAAATAACTTAAGGATAAAGTAATAGCAAGTTTTCTCATCATTAGTGAACAGGGTGTCTATATCATTTAATTTAGTAAGATGTGCCACAACAGTTTCAGATTCATAGCCATAAAAAGGATCAGATTCAACCAAAGTAATTAACTCAGGATCGACAAAGAAATCATAATCCTTATCAGAGATACAGATAGGTGAAGTAGCAAAAGCAGGGTCATGTTTCATTCTAGCATGCAAGGATTTTTATTTCAGCTTAGCAAATAGTTTCTTAAGATCATATCTATCATTGCAAGCTAAAAAGTCTCTAGCAGTTTCTTCATCCATAACATAACCCTCAGGCACAACAGGCAGTTCATATCTAGGGAGAGAATCTTCATCATCACTTTCATCAATATTATCTGTTTCAATAATTCACCTAGTGGCACAGTATTATCAAGCATATAAGTAGTTTCATCATAAGCATCATGCAAAGCAGAACTGGCATCATCGATAACATGCGACATATCAGAATAAATAGCAGGAGTAGGTGTCGCAAGTTTACTCATAACAGAAGGTGAATCAAGTGCAGAGCTAGATGGTAGTTCCTTACCCCCCCTCGTAGTTGAGGGAAAAAATCTTGGTTCTTTCATCTTTCAAGTTCCTCATAGTGATCAACAGATATAAATCACAAGTGACTCAAAGAATAGAGCTATGCTCCCCGGCAATGGCGGCAGAAAATAGTCTTGATAACCCACAAGTATAGGGGATCGCAATAGTTTTCGAGGGTAAAGTATTCAACCCAAATTTATTGATTTGACACAAGGTGAGCCAAAGAATATTCTCAAGTATTAACAGTTGAGTTGTCAATTTAACCGCGCCTGAAAGGCTTAATATCTGCAGCAAAGTATTTAGTAGCGAAGTAATATGATGGTAGCAGTAAAGATGGAAAAAGTAACAGTATTGGTTTTGTAATGATTGTAACAGTGGCAACGAAAAAGTAACTAAGAAAAGATCAATATGTGAAAAAACTCATAGGCATTGGATCAGTGATGGATAATTATGTGGGATGCGATTCCTCATGTAGCAGTTATAACATAGGGTGACACAGAACTAGCTCCAGTTCATCAATGTAATGTAGGCATGTATTCCGAATATAGTCATACGTGCTTATGGAAAAAAAACTTGCATGACATCTTTTGTCCTACCCTCCCGTGGCAGAGGGGTTCTATTGGAAACTAAGGGATATTAAGGCCTCTTTTAATAGAGTACCGGAACAAAGCATTAACAATTAGTGATTACATGGACTCCTCAAACTACGGTCATCACCGAGAGTGGTCCTGATTATTGTCACTTCGGGGTTACCGGATCATAACACATAGTAGGTGACTATTGACTTGCAAAATAGGATCAAGAACTCACATATATTCATGGAAACATAATAGGTTCAGATCTGAAATCATGGCACTCGGTCCCTAGTGACAAGCATTAAGCATAGCAAAGTCATAGCAACATCAATCTCAGAACATAATGGATAATAGGGATCAAACCGTAACAAAACTAGCTCTATTACAAGATAAATCTCATCCAACCCATCACCGTCTAGCAAGCCTACGATGGAATTACTCACGCGCGGCGGTGAGCATCATGTAATTGGTTATGGAGGAAGGTTGATGATGACAATGGCGACGGATTCCCCTCTCTAGAACCCCGAACGGACTCCAGATCAGCCCTCCCGAGAGATATTAGGGCTTGGCGGCGGCTTCGTATCATAAAACGCGATGAATCCTTCTCCCTTATTTTTTTTCTCCCCGAACGTGAATATATAGAGTTGGAGTTGTGGTCGGTGGAGCATCAGGCGGCCCACGAGATAGGGGGTGCGCCCCAGGGGGTGGGCACGCCCCCCACCCTCATGGACAGTGTGTGGGCCCCCTGGTATTGATTCTTTCGACAGTACTTTTTATAAATTCCAAAAATATTCTCTGTGAAGTCTCAGGTCATTCGGAGAACTTTTATTTCTTCACAAAAATGACACGATGGCAATTCTGCTAAAAACAGCGTCAGTTCGGGTTAGTTCCATTCAAATCATGCAAGTTAGAGTCCAAAATAAGGTCAAAAGTGTTTGGAAAATTATATACGATGGAGACATATCAGTCTACATAGTTCTTGAACCCATAGGGTCCGCACGCTTGACGTTCGGTGACGATTTTGTATTATATGAGTTATGTGTTTTGGTGAACGAATGTTGTTCGAAGTCCCGGATGAGATCACGGGCATGGCGAGAAGTCTCAAAGTGGTCGAGAGGTAAAGATTTATATCTAGTATGATGTTTTTCAAACACCGGAAGTGTTCCGAGGGTACCAGGTACATATCGGGTCACCGGAAAGGGGTTCCGAGCACCCCCGACAAAGATATGGGCCTAATGGGCCAAGAGGGGAAACACAGCAGCCAACAGGAGCTGTTGTGCCCCCCACATGGTCCGCACCAGAGGGGAAAGGAAAAAGGGGAAGAGAGAAGGAAGGGGAGGGATTCGGCCTTCCCCTTCCTTCCCTCCTCCCTCCTCTTTCCTTCCCCTTCGGTGAAAAAGGAAAAGGGGCCGAATAAGGGAGGAACCCCAAGTAGGATTCGGCCTACTTGGGGCACCCCCTGGCTACTCCCTCTCCCTCCCACCTATATGTATGAGGGGGAGGCACCTAAAACACAGACAAATATCTGTTAGCCGTGTGTTGTGCCTCCCTCCACAGATTACACCCTCGCTCATATTCTCGTAGTGCTTGGCTGAAGCCCTGCGCGGATCACATCACCATCACCGTCACCACGCCATCGTGCTGACGAAACTCATCTACTTCCTCGACACTTTGCTGGATCAAGAATTCGAGGGACGTCATCGCGCTGAACGTGTGCAAAAGTCAGAGGTGTCTTACGTTTGGTGCTTGATCAGTCGGAACAAGAAGAAGTTCGCCAACTGCGTTGTCAAACTCTTCCGCTTTTGGTCTACGAGGGTATGTAGACACACTCTCTCCCTCTAGTTGCTATGCATCTCCTGGATAGATCTTGCGTGAGCGTAGGATTTTTTTTATATCACATGCTACATTTCCCAGTAGTGGCATCCGAGCGAGGTCTATGCATAGATGATATGCACGAGTAGAACACAAAGAGTTGTGGGCGGTGATCGTCATACTGCTTACCACCAACGTCTTATTTTGATTCGGCAGTATTGTTTGATGAAGCGGCCCGGACCAACCTTACATGACCGCGTTCATGAGACCGGTTCCACCGACAGACATGCAACTAGTTTTGCATAAAGGTGGTGGCGGGTGTCTGTTTCTCCAACTTTAGTTGAATCGAATTTGACTGCGGCCTATCCGTTTTGAAGGTTAAAACAGCAAACTTGATAAATCACCATTGTGGTTTTGATGCGTAGGTAAGAACGGTTCTTTCTAGAAGCCCATATCAGCCACGTAAAACTTGCAACAACAAAGTAGAGGACGTCTAACTTGTTATTGCAGGGCATGTTGTGATGTGATATGGTCAAGACATGGTGCAATATACGTTATTGTATGAGATGATCATGTTTTGTAGAACTTACTAGCAACCGGCAGGAGCCTTGTGGTTGTCTCTTTATTGTATGAAATGCAAACGCCATGTAATTGCTTTACTTTATCACTATGTGTTAGTGATAGTTGTAGAAGCAATAGTTGGCGAGACGATGATATGTCCATTTTGCATCATGCTTTTATGTCGATATTTATTGCATTACGGGCTGTTATTACACATAATGTCACAATACTTATGCCTTTTCTCTCTTATTTCACAAGGTTTACATGAAGAGGGAGAATGCCGGCAACTGGAATTCTGGGCTGGAAAAGGAGCAAATATTAGAGACCTATTCTGCACAACTCCAAAAGTCCTAAAACTCCACGAAATTCAGTTTTGGAATATATAAAAATATTTGGTGAAGGAAGCACCAGAGGGGGCCACCCACTGTCCACGAGGGTGGAGGGCACGCCCTACCCCCTGGGCGCGCCCCCTGCCTCGTGGGCCACCTGGAAGCCCCCCGATGCCCATCTTCTAGTATAAGGTGTCTTTTGCCCTGAAAAAAAATAGAAGGAAGATTTTGGGACAAAGCTCTGCCGTCACGAGGCGGAACCTTGGCGAAACCAATCTAGGGCTCTGGTGGGGCTGTTCTGCCGGGGAAACATCCCTCCTGGAGGGGGAAATCATCACCATCGACCCTCTCATCGGGAGGGGGTCAATCTCCATCAACATCTTCACCAGCACCATCTCCTCTCAAACCCTACTTCATATCTTGTATCTGATCTTTGTCTCAAAACTTTAGATTGGTACCAGTGGGTTGCTAGTAGTGTTGATTACTCTTTGTAGTTGATGCTAGTTGGTTTATTCGATGGAAGATTATATGTTCAGATCCTTTATGCATATTAATACCCCTCTGATTATGAACATGAATATGATTTGTGAGTAGTTACGTTTGTTCCTGGGGACATCGGAGAAGTCTTTCTATAAGTAGTCATGTGAATTTGGTATTCGTTCGATATTTTGATGAGATGTATGTTGTCTTTCCTCTAGTGGTGTTATGTGAACATCGACTACATGGCACTTCACCATTGTTTGGGCCTAGGGGAAGGCATTCGAAAGTAATAAGTAGATGATGAATTGCTAGAGTGACAGAAGCTTAAACCCTAGTTTATGTGTTGCTTCGTAAGGGGCTTATTTGGATCCATATGTTTCATGCTATGGTTAGGTTTACATTAATTCTTCTTTCGTAGTTGCGGATGCTTGCGAGGGGGTTAATCATAAGTTGGATTCTTGTCCAAGTAAGGGTAGTACCCAAGCAACGGTCCACCCACATATGAAATTATCAAAGTAACGAACGCGAATCATATGAGCATGATGAAAACTAGCTTGACGATAATTCCCATGTGTCCTCGGGAGCGCTTTCCTTTATATAAGAGTTTGTACTGGCTTGTCCTTTGCTACAAAAAGGATTGCGCTACCGTGCTGCACCTTGTTTACTTTTGTTACTTGTTACTCATTATGAATTACCTTATCACAAAACTATCTATTACCGATAATTTCAGTGCTTGCAGAGAATACCTTACTGAAAACCGCTTGTCATTTCCTTCTGCTCCTCGTTGGGTTCGACACTCTTACTTATCAAAAGGACAACGATAGATCCCCTATGCTTGTGGGTCATCAGATGAGCACGACGCTACGATGGAGATCAAGGTGTCAAGCAGGGACGATGGAGATCATGATGGTGCTTTGGAGATGGAGATCAAAGGCACAAGATGATGATGGCCATATCATGTCACATATTTTGATTGCATGTGATGTTTATCTTTTATGCATCTTATTTTGCTTAGTACGGCAGTAGCATTATAAGATGAATCCTTAACTAAAATTTCAAGGTATAAGTGTTACCCCTAAGTATGCACCGTTGCGATAGTTCATTGTGCTGACACTACAAAAAAATACACTTCCATGATGATACGTGTTTGTCACAGTAGGTCGCGTTTTCTGTCATGCATGTACATCCATGACAAATTTATGATAGAATCAAGATAGTCATACCTGTGTTGTCATAGAATTGTTCCATGACATTGCCAAAATTATCATCACGGAAGTGTCCACTTCCATGACGATAAATTGTGCGTCACAGAAGTGCTTTCGTCAAGGGTGACCGACATGTGGCATCCACCGTAACGGAACACCGTTAAGCTATCGGGTCGGATTTTGGATCCGATAACCTGTTAACAGCCACGACCAATGCCGATTTTCCACGTGTAAAATTCTCATTGGCTGAGGGATCCATGCGTCAGCTCTGCGTTGGCATAGGTGTCACTCATCCAACGGTCGAGATGGGCCTATGATAAGTTGACACGTAGACCGGCCCAAAAGTGGCCCACATAGTTTAAATGGGCCGGCCCAACCGAAGGCCCATATGATTTAGCGGACCATAATGGGCCGGACCAGCTAAAGGCCCACAAAATTTAGCGGACCATAATGGGACGGCCCAGCTAAAGGCCCACACGATTTTGCAAACCATAATGGGTCATCCCACCTAAAGGCCCACAAGATTTTGCGGACCACAATGGGCCGGCCCAGCTAAAGGCCCACAAGACTGTGCAGACCATAATGGGCCGGCCCAGCTAAAGGCCCAACATTCTCTGTCAAATCGGCCCATCAACGGCCTGTCCTAAACCTGTCATCAATGCGGCCCATGGTCACTTATGGCTCGTTAACAGTCCGCTAAGTAATTGGGCCGAATTACGGTCCGGTGTATTTTCGGCCTGTTAAAGGTCCGGCTTCATCTGGTTCCATTTACATGCGATCAAAACTTTCGGCCCATAAATGACCGTGAAGGATTTGGGTCATATTCGGCCATGTCTGACATTTAGCCTGTTAGCGGCCCACTATAGCTTTGGGCCACTTTCGGCTTGTTGTTATTTTCGGCCTGTTAACGCTGGACGTAAACCATGGGCCATATGTGGCCCAACGTCATATCGGGCCCATTAACAGCCCATATAAAAATGACGATAATCTAGCCCGACCAAAGTTCCAGCCTGTTAAAGGCCCGTGTATTAGGTCGGCGCATTTACGGCCCGTCCAAATTTCGGCCTGTCAAAGATCCGCATCGTAAATGGGCCACCATTTCGGCCTGCTAAGTCCAGTGGGTTATTTGGCACAATCAGGGCCCAATCTCACTTTCGGTCTATTAAAGGCCCATGTTTTTTATGGGCTCGCGATATGTACACCTATAAACGGCCTATTTTTACCGAGGGCCCAAATTATGTTTAGGCCTGTTAAAGGCCCACTATGGGCACAGGCCTACCAAAAAAATATGAAAGCTTATGCTGATTTAGGCCCAGATATTTTTAGTGGGCTACATGCCAATTTCGGCCCGTAATCATTGGAATGGGCCCGACGAATGTTGGCATGTTGGGCTCCTATGAAGCTTTCGGCCGAATACATTACTAAGATAAACCTACACTATACAAAAATAGCATCGTAATTACTGCAGCCTGAGGCAGCATCATAAATGTTGTATCACAACAAAATAAATTCCAACCATACAACAAAAGGCATGTTGGCATAAAGTTTACAGTCCTTCCAGATAAAAGCACCATCAGATGTATAGAAGCACAGATCATTTGACCTGAGTGCTAATGTTTCAGGCTATAGAATCTGATGGAGCAGCACGATCTCCACCTTTTTCTGCCATTGCTCTTGAACAACGAAGCGAATGTCTGATAGTCTGGTTTCAAAACCATTCATATATTGACAACATTTCTCAACCACTATTCTTGTTTCCGAAACAACGCCCATTAGGGATTGGACTTGTGTCTGGAGCACAGATATATCACTCTGTTTAGCAGGAAGATTTGGTTCAGTAGGCGATTTGGACGAGGTTGCCTTCACAACCAACCCAGAATTACGCAGGAAGGTGCTTTTTGCACTGTTAGTGGAGAGATACTGACGCAATGCAGCAAGAGTTGACATTGTGCCTATAGTAGCCTCGTCACCTTTAGGTGGTTGTGGCTGTTCAATCATTTGGTCCATAGCTTCCTGAAAGTTTGAACTTGTAGATTAGTGTACCAGATAAGTTACTAATGAGACAAAAATAAACAAAGTAGGTTAAATGTTTATACATAACTTATTTTGGTGAACTACTGTAATACATTAGCATGTATTGTAGTGCCAACTACATAATAAAATCTCTTTCGGAACATATGTCCATGTAGCATGCCTACTGTATTGTCTATTTCCTCACATTCGTTGACATCTAAGGATAAAGAGACATGGTTTGAAGTAGGATGAACATAGTATGACATCATTCATATCATGGGCAAACATATATAAAACAAACAGGCTATTTTATCATTGTGTGCACACGTGAACATAACAACTAGATTACAAGACCAAAAGATTATCCTTCATCTCTTTTAAACCATCTAAGGTGAAATGATACGTTAAGACAACTGTGAATAAAAGTGAATAGAGTAACTGACATTGGCTGCAAACCAAGTAGTTAAATGAACACATCATAGTACCAATCAGTTCAAGGAAGGAGGGGTAAGGACTTACAACAGCGGCTTGAACTGGTGTGCTCATGCCGTTCATCTTGCTGGTGTGGCAATCCTTGAAGATTTGCACTGCATTCGGTTCAGGTTCTTTTTGGTCCGCACGGGCTTTCCTCTGTATTTGGAACAAGTCAATATAGATACAGTAATATGGCACAAAAAAAGAAGGAAGTAGAAGCTATTTACAAGAGCCTCGCAGTGTGCAATATAGCTACGAGATCATGTTGTCTATTGGAATTTCACTTTAGAACGGTTGGTTTTGTTCTTCAAACAGTTAGCCTAGAAGAAGATACACTTGTAAGGCACATACATAAATACAAGTTCAATATGTGGTCTAATCAAATACATATAGCCTACCTGATACTTTGGATCAGACCAGTGTTTAACGAGGGCTGTCAAGTCTTCATCTGTAATATATTCCACTGGAGATGTTTGGGCGATTTCATTATTAGCCTTGCCTTCAAAGCGAGATTTTCAAAGGTGGTACCGATACTGTCGCAGAGCAGACTGAAAAACATGAGTGCATTCTTGTTTAGTTGCATCATCTTTCAGATCCAACTTGAACCTCATCTGTTTAAAAAAGAATGTGAGTCTTATTAGGAGGAAGTTGGAAAGTATGGGACAGAGCAATACAATATTACTAATTGCGATGAATAACATTACTTACGGATAAATGGTCAAGGAAGGTGTTAAAATGGGTATTGTCTTTCTCATTCCTGTACTGGATCCACGTTGGGAGGATACATGCATGACACCTAACAGCAACGGCTGCCTCTGATACTAACTTGGCTGACTCTGTAGCATCACGTGGGCTTTTTAAACCTGCCTCAAAATGGATCTCCATTCTTCCTCCTTTAGATTTTGTTAGTCTGCCAAGCATTATCCCTAATGTCTTTTTCCGCTTGCGCTGTGGTGCTAGTTCACCAACGAATATGGAAAGTGTTAGTGTACATCAAACTGTGAGAGTACATATAAAGGAGCATGCAACTGCAACTTGACTCCGTCAGGTACCGTCTTGGTGTTGATGCTCATGAGGTTCATCTGATCTTGCCAAGTCCTGTTGTGTCAGCAGTGCTTCGGAAGTAGTGTTAGGTGTGAAGGCAGCTTGGGAACTGGCCAGTTCCGGAGCAAACGAATGAGTAACTGGTTGAGATGCTAGTACAGTCGAAGCAGATGCTGCAGCTAGTGGAGCAGGTGATACTGTGTTTGTAGATTTAGCCGGTGGACTTGGACCTTCTACTGCATTATAAGTACCAGCAGAATCTCGACGGCAGTCCCTACTATATTACTTTCCTTGCTCTTTTTTTTACTTTGCCATGTCAAGCTGTACCCACAACAAAAAAGAATAAAATCACTCTTTAGAACTCATTGATGCATGATACAAACAAGCAATACTTTGATGTAAGACAACCGTATGAGGATGGAATATGTAAGAAAAACAGGACGGCATGACATATTCACAGCTACGATTTGCAAACTAAGCAGAAGGATTTTCAAGAAAATAGAAGTAATGCAAGCTAGACACCATATGAAAGATGCAACAAATATTACTCTGCCAAGTTAAAAGTGTCTTGTCATAAGTGGCAATTCGAAAAATTAGAAGCAGTACAACATAGAAATCAATGCAAGATGCAACCACTATCAAACTGCCATGTTAAAAGCGTCCAATCATGAGTGACTGATGCAGGATACACAATAACAGTACTTTGATGTAAGAACATGGTATGATAGATAGATGCAGTGTATTCTAGACACAGAAAGCCATGTCATATGCACATGTATAACGTATAAACTCAGCAGGTGTAATTTAATCAAAATAGAAGAAATACAGGCTAGACAACATATGCAACATGAAACCAATTATCACACTATCAACTTAGAGCAAGCACCTGCGATGGTGGAGTACGGGAGATGAACTCATCATGTAGACTTGGGACTTCAACTTCATTAGAAGTAGCAGTGGAAAATCTAGAGCGTCTCTGTTTGTGTCGGTGCGGAGGACCACCAACATCCCCTAACTTACTCTTTTCCTTCCTATCTTCTGATATTGCCTTATGAAGTCAAAACCACAAGAAGATGAATAAAATTAGCTCTACATAACTGGTTGATGCATGATACAGACGAACACTACTTTGATGTAAGGCAAGCGCAGGATAGGAGGATGGAATATATACAAAAAGACAACGTTTCATATTCACACGTACGATAGGTGGATGGAATATGTATGAAAAAACAGTAAGTGGAAGGCATTTCAACAAAATTAGAAGAAATGAAAGCTAGGTACCATATGAAGATGCAACCAATATCACTCTATCAGGTAAAAAGTGTCTCGTCGTAAGTGCCATTTCAAGAAATTAGAAGCAGTACAAGCTAGAAGATAATGCAAGATGCAACCTACATCACAGTCCCATGTTAAATGTGTCTTATGGGTAAGTGATCGTTGCATGTATAAGTTGTAAGCTACGCAGATGCAATTCAACATAATCAGAAGCAATACAAACTAGACATCATACGGAAAATGCAACCACGTATAACAGTTCCAAGTAAGAGCAAGCACCTGTGATGGTGGAGTAGGGGAGATGTGATCATCATATACACGTATGTTCTAGAAATAGGAACATGTGTCATATTCACAGGCATTATGTGTAAAGTAAGAAGATTCAATTCAAGTTAGAAGCAATACAAGCTAGACATCATACGCAACATGCAACCACATATAATAGTGTCAAGTTAGAGAAAGCACCTATGATGGTGGAGTAAGGGAGATGTGCTCATCATCTACACATCTACGTTGACTGTCTAGCCTTGTGTTGTCTTGCGGATCTTGTTGGGAGGATGGCGGAGTAGAATCTGTAGAGACCCCCGATTTGATTTGCTCCGAAGGACCACCATCATCCACTACTGAACTAATTTCCTTCAGCTGTAATGATTTTGCATTGTGAAGTCAAGCCGATAAGAAAAAGGAATAAAATTCGCTCTTCAGAACTCATTCATGCATGATAGATGAACACTACTCGGATGAAAGGCAAACACATGATGCGAGGATGGAATATGTATGACAAACAAGATGGTGTGACATATTCACACCTACGATGTGGTAACTAAGCAGAAGGCATTTCAACAAATTAGAAGCACTGCAAGCTAGACACCATATGAAAGATGCAACCAATATCACTCTGCCAAGTTAAAACTGTATGGCGTTTCAACAAATTAGAAGCAGTACATGCTAGAAATCATATGCAAGACGCAACCAATATCAAAGTGGCGACATAAAGGTGCCTTATCATAAGTGACTGATGTGGGATATGCAAGCATAGTAGTCTGATGTAGAAACAGGAACACATGTCATATTCACAGGCATTATGTGTAAAGTAAGCAGATGCAATTTAACAAAGTTAGAAGCAATACAAGCTAGAAATCATACGCAACATGCAACCACATATAATAGTGCCAAGTTAGAGCAAGCACCTGTGATGGTGGAGTAGGGGAGATGTGCTCATCATCTACAGAACTACATTGACTATCTAGCCTTGCGTTGTCTTGCGAATCTTATTGGGAGGATGGCGGAGTAGAATCTGTAGAGAACCTCTGTTTCAGTTGCTCGGAAGGACCACCATCATCCAATGCCTTGCCAATTTCCTTCAGCTTTATTGATTTTGCATTGTGAGGTCATACCGACAAGAAAAAGGAATATCATTCGCTCTTCAGAAATCATTCATGCATGATAGTGACGAACACTACTCTGATGAAAGGCAAAGTCATGATACGAGGATGGAATATGTACGAAAAAATGGACGGCTTGACATATTCACACCTATGATGTGGTAACTAAGCAGAAGGCACTTCAACAAATTAGAAACACGACAAGACACCATATGGAAGGTGCAATCAATATCACTCTGCCAAGTTAAAACTGTCTCGTCATAGGTGGCGTTCATCAAACTAGAAGCAATACATGCTAGAAATCATATTGAAGACGCAAACCAATATCACACTGCCAACTTAAAGGTGTCCCATCATAAGTGACTGATGCAGGATACACAAGAAGAGTAGTTTCGTGTAAGAACATGGTGTGATAGAAAGATATAGTATGCACCAAAAACAGGAAAGCGTGTCATATTCATATGTATCATGTGTAAGCTAAGCAGATGCAGTTTACACTAATTAGGAGCAATACGAGCTAGACACCATATGCAACATGCAACCAGATATCACACTGCCAAGTTAGAGCAAGAACCTTGGATGGTGGAGTAGGGGAGTGGAGACTTGGACCTTGTAATGCACTATTAGTACAGGGAGAATCGGTACATATGCTCCGTTTACGTTGCTGCAGAGGACCACCATCATTGCCTTCCTTAATCTTTTCCTGCCTCTTTCTTGATTTTGCCTTGTCAAGTCAAACCCACAAGAAAAAGGAATAAAATTTTCTCTTCAGAACTCATTGATGCATGATACTAACGAACACTACTTTCATGTAAGGAAGCCGCATGATAGGAGGATGGAATATGTATGAAAAACAGGACGGCGTGACATATTGACATGTATGATGCATAAAGTGTAAACTAAGCACAAGGTGCTTGAACTTGTTAGAATCGATGCAAGCTAGAAACCATGTGAAAGATGAAACCAATATCACTCTGCCAAATTAAAAGGGTGCCCTAACAAATGTATTTGACCAAATTAGAAGCAATACATGGCAACAGGCTAGAAATAATATGCAATATGCAACGAATAAAGGTGACTCATCGTAAGTGATTGATGTAGGATACAAAAGAGAGGTAGTTTCATGTAAGAACAAGGTTAACACATAGATGTATTGTGTACCAAAAATAGGAAGGCATGTCATATTCACAGGTATAGTGTGTAAAGTAAGCAGATGCAATTTACCCTAATTAGAAGCATTACAAGCTAGACACCGTATGCAACATGCAACCACATATCACACTATGAAGTTAGAGCAAGCACCTGTGATGGTGGTGTAGGGGAAGTGCGGTGTTCAGGTACAGAGCTACATTCAATATCTTCATTTAGGCTTGCTGTTTCTTGAGAATCACGTGGAGAGGATGAAATTGCATTCTTTATAAGAGTATTGTGTCTCATATTAACCCACGCGTGTGACTGTCTCATCATAACCGATAGACGCAGGATATGCAAGAACAGTAATTTGATGTAAGAACATGGTGTGATAGGCAGATGTAGTATGTACCAAAAACAGGAAGGCATGTCATATTCACATGTATAATGTGTAAGGTAAGGAGATGCAATTTAACAAATTAGGAGCACTGATGAGGGATACACAAGAAAAGTAGTTTGATGTAAGAACATGGTTAATAGAAAGACGTAGTATATACCAAAAACAGGAAGGCATGTCATATTCACAGGTATAATGTGTTAACTAAGCAGATGCAATTTCCCTAATTAGAAGCATTACAAGGTAGACACCATATGCAACATGCAACCACATATCACACTGCCAAGTAAGAGCAAGCACCTGCGATGGTGGTGTGGGGGAATTGCGGTGATCAACTAGAGAGCTACGTTGACTATCTTCATTTAGCCTTGCTGTTTCTTGAGAATCATGCGGGGAGGATGACAGTGCACTCTTTAAACGAGTAGGGCGTCTCACAGTAACCCACTCGGGTGATTGTCTCATCATAAGTGATTGACGAGGGATACAAAAGAGCATTAATTTGATGTACGAACATGGTTAATAGACATATGTAGTATGTATCAAAAACAGGAAGGAATGTCATTATCAATGGTATAGTGTGTAAAGTAAGCAGATGCAATTTAACCAAATTGGAAGCAATACAAGCTAGACACCATATGCAACATGCAACCACATTTGACAGCGCGAAGTTAAAGCAAGCACCTGTGATGGTTGTGTGTGGCAATTGAGATCATCAACTGCAGAGCTACGTTTACTGTCTGCAACTGCTGACACTACACCCATTAGAGCGTTGAAACGCTTAGTGCTTATCTTCGAATTACACTGGAGCGACTTCTGTCTTTTCTTTTCTGCATTTATCAACACTGCGTTAGAGTCTGAAATACCCATGCATAAAAAAACAATAGTGTGAGTATGGCTGAAGTGTGTGCACAATTAGTACAGTGTAAAGGTAGCAGATAGCAGGTCGGTGAGAAATAAATGACGGGAGACATATGATAGCTCTACAACATGCATGGCACACTAAATTACTACAAGATCCTATGAAAATAACAGTCGATTGAAAGCAAATAGGCCAGTCCATTTTTTCTCCACCGTCCGATGTACAAAGAACGGGCAGATCGCCTTCATCTACCTCCAACCAGTCAGTGTTGACGATCTTCCTCGAAATGCCAGCAACCACCGGCCAAGTATTCCTCCCCTTCCTGCGCCCTCCCCTCGACCTCACCGCACCGTTGTGCTTGGCACCGCCCCCAGCCATCCATTCAAGCCCCGCCGACCTCCAGATCGGGCGCAAGCAGCTCCTGCGCCCCACACCCCTATGATAGACACCGATGGGCCGCTTCCCCAAGGACAGGCGGACTAGGTGCTCCGCACGCCTAAGTGGGTGCTTCTTCTTTTAATTGTGGTTCGGCTGACCCTGAATTAAAATCCAGGCGGGCT
Organism: Triticum urartu; assembly: GCF_003073215.2. Lineage (NCBI taxonomy): Eukaryota > Viridiplantae > Streptophyta > Magnoliopsida > Poales > Poaceae > Triticum > Triticum urartu. Next base: position 415,453,895 of record NC_053022.1, on the reverse strand, counting down.
ACTGACCTCTAGCAAAGGTGAAATAGTAAAAGGGAGGAAACCTTGTGCAATTAGTATCACAAAGAAGATGCAGTAAGAATCGCTCAACTAGTTTCTTTAGTGGGATGAATACGGTGTGAGCGGAGACGTAAGATTTTCACGAATAAGGGAAGAGGAGTACCTCTTTCTGCTGGCAGTGCTGTGTCCTCCTTCTGTTTTTCGGACGATCTTCTTGTTGTTCGCCGGAAACCAGAAGTTGTGGAGGACGGTGCAGCCTTGGATGAACCCAGGGCCAAGTTGTTGAGTGTGGTGCGGTGGCCATTTGTCGGCGGTGGGGAAGCAGATCTGAGGCAGCGAACGACGGCGTAGCGGGAACAGCTACGGTGCGGTGGACGGTTGCGATAGTGCAGCCGCAGCAGTGAGGCGCAGGACGGCATGGTCAGAGTGGTTCTGGTATGCCGCATGTCGGCGTCGGCGTCGTGGAGGCATCTCTGCCTCGGCTTTAGCTGCTAAGTCGTAGAGGTGTTGCGGTTGCGTTGGACGACGACATTGGGGTACCGGCTCCGGCGTGATGGAGGAGAGCGGTGGTGGATTGGCCACTATGGGGTGGAGGACGGAGGAGGCTGGGGTTTCGCTACTGGTGGAGAGGGCATTTTCACGCCCACGGAGTATGAATGGGGAAACAGAGGGAGGCGAGGAACAATGTTTCGGTTTGAGACGCGCTAGTTTGAAATTTGGGGAAAGTTACAAACTTTGCCCCCATCTAAAATTTCGGACATATTGCGGGTTGGGGGTAGGACAGTCATGTCAGGTGTCCCAAATGTGGGCGGGATAGATTTCGGCTGAGCGCATGGGTAGGCGCCCACGGCGTATGAATGCTTCTCGGAGGCGGTTGAGACTGGCGTCTTGGTGAAGTTACAAACCTACCCCAGTTTAGACATTTGGACATTGGGCCGATAGGCTACATGGGCCAGAGTCAGGACAGTAATTTCCTACCACCAAAACATTAGTCTCGCACGGTTACGGGTGACCAGAGGCCTATTTGGCGCTTCATTCAATATTTGGAGAAGCATTAACATTTTCAGTTCTCTTGAATTGAACTTTCAGGATTTTTCAAACTTCACAAATCTTTACTCTTGAAAATCCTAAAGCTACGATTATTTTGGAATGGAGGGGGTACATTTGAATATACATTGTACACGAGTATATATTAAAAAATATGCAACTTACCTCAGTTCATGCATGGTTCCAGATATAATCTCCTTGGTTGCAAAAAAAAGTTAGATATGCATATGAATATATATAGCATGTTCAAACTCACATCAAAGATCGATGCCCCCTTTTACATCTAATTTACAAATGCCATTATCTCGGGTTCAAATAGATGAATGCACTTCCTATGAATTCGAGTCTTTGAAACCCCCTTTATGTTGAATTCGACGTGTATTCTATTTCGTAGCTAGAAATTTGGAATGTATCCATACAAGTGGCAAATGTATAAAGTGCTTCACACTAAAAACATGGAGTGCACTAATTAATGTTTATATATGAATTGCAAAAGCATCCATTGCCTGTATTTCAAACAGCTCTCACTCTATGGATCGATAATATGAAATAAACACATGCACATGCTAGAATTCAATAGAGTATGGGTGTCTGATAGACCGATTTTCATCCGTATGCAATTTGCAAAATTCATGATCTCATCCAAAAATAATAATGCCATTTATATTTTAATTTAATGCGTAGAACCTCCTTTTACACATAGATGCACTATGCCTCGCCCCCTTCTCACAAACGCATTATATATCTCTCTATCTAACGCATAAGTACACACACTTTATATGCATCGGCATTTGTCTTTCACACATGCTCACAATCTCTCTCAGGGTGTCGGGATGTCTCACGCACATGCTATCTCCGTTTCTCTCTCTCTCTCTTTCTGACTACTATGTACCACTCTTTTCACTAATCTCAGTTGGAAAACACTATTTCTCTCACATGCATATATACACATGCACGGTCTCTAGTAGCCCTCTATCAGCACATATATGTGCCTACGTGTCTCTCGCACGCACAGTATCTCTAGGCCTCTCTCGCACATATTGCCCCCCCCGACACACCTCTCTCTTAGTAGTTGGCAGATATGATTTCATCATATCATTCGGTAGGATATCCCTGGCTGTTAGGCTGGATGGTAATGCGAGGCAAAGTTTTACCCTAGTTCGGATCGGACCCTTGCAGTTGAAGATAGAGCCTACTCCTGGTACTGTATATTAGTGATATGGGTGTGTACAAAGTTAACTTGAATACCAGGCATTGTACGTGTGTGTATACTATCGACGAACTAGCCCCCAAGCTTGTATAACATACTAAGGGCCTAGGGTTACAAATCATATATAGTCGGCTTATCACCAGTGGGGATAGAGTCCTCCGCGACTCCGGTTGCTTCATGTTGTACGCCGAGTCCTCCACATGGGTCTTCGTATAACACGTCTCGGTCCAACCTATATGTGGCGCAGGATGGAACCAACCCATGAGTCTTCATGTTGACCCACCACAACTAGAAATGATGTGCCCACCACACCACACACGCAATCAGCCACTAAGAAAATAAGCATATACAATAGTACAACGGTATCTAGCTCACGATACGTCTCCATATTTTCACTACAAAAAAAGACACATCCGTGACATTTTGGGCCGAATGAAAAAAATCTGTCATAGATATGACACTTCTATGACGATAATTGTGACAAAACCCGGTATCATCATAGATGTGGTGGGCTCCTACTTCCATGAAAAAAAATCATGACAGAAAATGGGCTTTCCGTCCTGGGCGGGCCGGAGACACAGCTGCATGACATTCTTTGGGCCATCCATGACAGAAAAAACCATGGTAGAAGCGAGGGGGAGGAAAATTTCGGGGAGTTCCCGGTTACGGTGGGAGGTCGGGGGCCGAGCGATGCACGTTTCTCTTGTACACATACGCGCATGTGTGCGAGGCGTTGGCTCTTACTGAACCCGAGCGATTGCACTGCAGGCTACGCGTCACTGAACCCGAGCGATCGATCGATGGCTGTTAACTGAACCCAATCGAGCGATTCCTTCGCTACTGCTGCTAACTAAAGCCGATCGATGGGATGAACAGTGAGCGTTGCGGGGGGGGGGGTTGGATGAACAGTGAGTGGTGGCGTTGCTTGTCGATTAACATGACCTCGTGGTGTGGTGGAGGGCTGGATCAACAGTAGACGGTGGAGGGGTGGATGAACAGGTCCCCGTGGTGTGGAGGGCTGGATGAACAGTAGACGATGGAGGGGTGGTTGAACAGGACCCTGTGGTGTGGAGGGCTGGATGAACAGTAGACGGTGGAGGGGTGGTTGAACAGTAACCGGTGGAGTAGCGCGCGGTGGAGGCTGGATGAACAGTAGACGGTGGAGGGGTGGTTGAACAGTAACCGGTGGAGTAGCGCGCGGTGGAGGCCGGATGAACAGGAGCCCATGGAGGCTGGAGGAGGTCGACGGTGGAGATGAATAGTATCCCATGGAGTCCCGTTTTGCGGTACGCCACGCCCCTCCCGATGAACACGACCCCCGTTTCGACCGTAGCGCTCTAACACAAGTCTGTTTCCTCCATTTTGCGGTACGCCACACCCCTCCCGATCAACAGGACCCCCGTTTCGACCATAGGAGGTCCGTTTCCTCCGTTTTGCGGTACGCCAGACCCCTCCCGATGAACAGGATCCCATTTCGAACGTGGCTGGTCAAACACAAGGCCGTTTCCTCCGTTCTGCGGTACGCCAGGCCTCGTTTTCATCGCCTGTTCCATCCAAGCCCTCCCGATGAACACGACGCATTCCGTTGCCTCCCCATGAACACGACGCATTCCATTGCCTCCACATGAACACGAAGCATTCCGTTGCCTCCACATGAACACGAAGACGATGTTGTTTCTCCATTCCGACCCATCCATGTACACGAGCCCTGGCCGTACGTATGCGGAAGTAGGCGTTTGAGACCCCACCCGTATGTACACATACGTGGCCGTATTTTCTTTCTTGCACCCTGGCCGTTGTACGTACGTGTAAATGCTACGTGCGCGGCTCTACTACGACACGTGCGCGCCTCTACATCAACCAGTATGTATGTACACGTTCGCGACCAGAATGACAACGGTACATACACTTCGACCAGGTGGGTCTCGACTGTGAGGCACTTCCTTGCCTGCGAAGATGTAGCTGGTCGGTCCCAGCAGTTAGGGGGCGAATCATTTTTTTTGCCCGGACGCATTTCCTTGCGTGCGAAGATGTAGCTGGTGGGTCCTAGCAGTTAGGGGGAAACGTTTTTTTCGCGAAATACAGTGGCCCGTCCGATGGGTCCCGGCTGTCAGGTGGAGGAATCATTATTTTCCGTGTAATAAGGAGGCACGTCCTTCCTGCGGCCATGGACCCAGCTGTCAGCCTCTGCACGTACAGTCCACGTCCGATGGAAGTCGTTCCTTGACCACATTGACCACACCGCGCCGAGAGCACCATGGTGGTGGACGACGGCGAGGCCTAGGAAGGGGATGTCATGGAGGCAGGGAAGACTCGACAGTTGTTTCCCACGCGGAGGGGAGTACGACTGTACGAGGGTTTACTGGTTCGTCTGTCGTCGCCGGAGAATAACACCAGGTGTGGGTGAGTAGAGGGATGGCTAGGCCAGCGATGGGAGTATGGTCGGGCAGTGAGGCCTGCACGGCAGCACAGCCGCCCGCGAGGAGGAGGGAGCAGGTAGTCCCGCCGGCGCTTGTTTGAGCGGTTGGAGCAGGAAGAGCAGAGATTGAAGAAGCACAACGGCCGTTGGATGGAGATCCAACAGTCAGTGTTTGTGCGTCAACCATTTTTTAGGAAAGCCTCAAATCTGTGGAAAACAGCATGCAGCCCATCTGCCATTATTTCTAATAATTTACAGCCCATTTGCTAATTCTTATGGTTTTTTTTGGAGCCCATATTCTTTTTGTTAGCATTACAGCCCATATTGTGGAAATGGTTAAAAAATTATATGAAATTTTGCATATTTCAGTGTGGTCTGAACTGTTTTTAATCCCGAAATTTCGACTCACATTCAAACTGATTTTAAAAATAAATGTATATCAATATAAAATCCAACAAATTCTCCACGCATAAAAATTAATGTAATTTAAAATCTTGAAATGAAAAAAAAAAAGATATTTGAAACTAATTGCCGATTTGATGTGTTTTAAAAATGTACAACCCATTTCTCATTTTCTCGGCCAGCCGAATGAAAGCTCTCCTCGTCTTGAAAGATTTGCAGCCCAACGGGCCTGACAAACCGACTTACTTGGCAAATAAAAAAAAACTAGGTTGTGGTCGTGGACCCAGCTGTCAGCCTCTCCACCTACAGTACTCTTCCAATGGAAGTCGTTCCTTGACCACGTTGACCACGCCGCGCGGAGAGCACCACGGCGGTGGATGACGGCGAGGCCTAGGAAGGGGACGACGCGGCAGTGGAAGCCTGCGCGGAGAGGACTACGAGGGTTCACTGGTTCGGCTGCGGTGTGAGGCTATCGTCGACGCAGGGCCTGGCCAGCGGTGGGAATAGTAGGGGGCGGTGAGGCTTCTGCGGCAGCACAACCGACCACGGGAGGCAGGAGCATGCGGCACGACCGGTGCTACTTTGGGCGGCTGGAGCAAGAAGACCAGAGGTTAAAGAAGCACTACGGCCGTTGGATGGACATCGTACGGTCACTGGAGCTAGAATCGTGTATATTGACTAAGTTGACAAAGCCTTCCGTCCCCGTCAACTTAGTAGGCCCACAAGTCAACCTCCCAGCAAGGTGGGTCCCAGCTAGCCGGGGAGTATTCATTTTTTTGTGCGTAATAAGGAGGCACTTCCGGTGGGTCCGAGCTGACAGCGGGTGGCCCGTCCGGTGGGTCCCAGCAGTCAGGGGGAAACGATTTTTTCGCAAAATACTGGCGGCCCGTCCGATGGGTCCCCGCTGTCAGGTGGATGAATAACTATTTTCCGCGTAATAAGGAGGCACTTCCTTGCGGCTGCGGTGGACCCAGCTGTCAGCCTCTCCATGTACAGTACTCTTGCGATGGAAGTCGGTCGTTGACCACGCTGACCACGCCACGCCGAGAGCACCAGGGCGATGGACGACGGCGAGGACTAGGAAGGGGACGACTCGGAGCCAGGGAAAATGCAGAAGTGGATGCCCACGCGAAGAAGAATACGAGGGTTCCCTGGTTCGGCTACGGTGTGAGGCTGCTCTCACCGTAGAATAACAGGGGGTGTGGGTGAGTAGAGGGATGGCCTGGCCAGCGGTGGGAGTAGTAGGGGGCGGTGAGGCCTTCGCGGCATCACAGCCGGCCACGGGAGGCAGGAGCACGCGGCACGACTGGCGCTGGTTTGGGCGGCTGGAGCAAGAAGACCAGTGGTTGAACAAGCACTACGGCCGTTGGATGAACATCATATGGTAATAGGAGCTAGAATCGTTCATATTGACTAAGTTGACAAAGCCCTCCGTCCCCGTCAACTTGGTAGGCCCACAAGTCAGCCTCCCACTATGCTGGGTTCCAGCTGGCAGGGGGAATATTCATTTTTTTGTGCGTAATAAGGAGGCACTTCCTTGTGTGCGAAGATAGCTGGTGGGTCCGACATGTCAGTGGGGGAACTTTATTTCACAAAATACAGAGGCCCTACCGGTCGGTCCCAGATGTTAGGTGGAGGAATCATTATTTTGCGCGTAATAAGGAGGCATTTCCTTGTGTGCGGCCGTGGACCCAGCTGTCAGCCTCTCCACGCACAGTCTACTTCCGATGGTGTCGTTCGTTGACCACGTTGACCACGCCGCGTCGAGCGCATCCAAGGTGGTGGACGACGGCGAGGCCCCTGACAGCAACGAGCCGGAGATGGGAAGACGCGGGAGTAGAGTCGTAGACAGAGAGGTGTACGAGGGTTAACTAGTTCTAGTGCGGTGTGGTTCGGCAGTCGGTGGAGAAGACAGGAGGTGTGGAGGGGTGGAGGGATGGCCTGGCCAACGGTGGAGTAGCGCTTCATAGCGAAGCATGCTAAGCAGAGCTGCTAGCAGCAGGAGGCGGGAGGTGGTCCCGGCGGTGCTGGAGGAAGAAGATGAGAGATTGAAGATGGATGCCGGTCATTGGATGTAAATCCAACGGCTAACATGTCAGAATCATTTGTTGACTAAATTGACAACGACTTGCATTGGCTTCGACCTATTGGCCCACATTTCAGCCTCCAAAAACATGGCATGTATTCAACCCATTTTTCAGAATTTATAGTCTTCTTTTTGCGCGGTAGAATTTACAGTCAATTTGATCTTTTTTTTGAATTACAACCATTAGCTGGGCTGGGTGAACAAATAATGTAACGTCCATGTGGCCCGTTTATTTTATTTCCTAAAAAATTACAGGCCATTTGCACTTTCCCGAAATACATGATTTTGCTGTGCTGATTCTAATTATAATGTTGGGTTGGGCCAGCAATGTTATCAAAAAATAAAAAGGGGCTAAGCATTTTGTTATAAATATATTTAAATAATAAGTGATATTATTACATTTGTCCTTAAATCTTACCAAGCTTTTGTACACAATCACTAGGATTTTCGTGCCAAAACAATCCAGGATTTTATTTGTTAAGAAATTATTTTTATAAGTTAATAAGATGTGGGATATTGTTTTCTTACATATGTAAGTATCTCTTAAATATATGATGCCAATAAAAATAATATATAATAACATATAAAATATTTTTTTAGAAAAACAAGGAGCATCTCCCCGGTTCCATTGCTGAGAACGAAACCACAACATATTGTGATATAGCAGCTCAAAGAGCAGTTCGAAAGAAAAGGTAGAAAAGCTACAAACTAGAGGGGGTGGATGAACAAGTTCTCTGAATAGCACAAATCACCCGAGCGGTGCCAAAGGCAGAGCGGATAGAGCACTCAAATGGCACAAGGAGGGTCCAGCGAAGCCTTCATGGTCTTCAGCCGAGGGGCCGTGTCAGCCTACGGCGACAAGTAAGCAAGCGGAGACACCGGGCTGGAAGGCGTAGCATGGTGGATATCCCTCTTTTTCGGCACTAGGTGCCCATCATCTTCATCAGAGATCTTGAGATGAGCTCACGGGTCCAGCCCCAGAGCAGGTTGAGCCTTGTTCAGCCACAAGTGATCGCCAACGGTTTCTGGAGGTATCTTGTTAGGGTTTCCATGAAGCTCATCAACTTGTCCTTGTCCGATCCGGAGGAGAGAATCGCCCAGTTCCTCACCATGTTCCCGATCAACCTCAAGACCTGCGGAATGGAAATCCAGGAGGTGTTACTGAAAATCATAGCATTTATATATTTCCAGAGGCACCAAAGGACAGCTAAGCTAATAGTGTTTAAAACTGAGCACTTTTTGGTAGCAATCCAGAATCTGGCAACAGATTCGAAGGATGAGCCAATCTGACTAGAGAAATATTCCTCAATGTGGGCCCAGAGATGTTTAGCAACTATACATTCAAAAAATAGGTGAGAACAAGACTCTTGTTCCAAGCAGTAAACACAATCAAGGGGTTTGATGATGTGTCTGTTCCTAAGGTTATCCCTAGTCATCAATTTGTTTTTGGAGAGAAGCCAGAGAGATACATGAATTTTAGGGGAACTCTCAATTTCCAGACAACAAGGATAAACACGGGTTGAACCCCTCTAAAGTTGATAACATGATAGAGGGAGCTGGAGGAATACTTCCCCTTATTGTCCAGCTGCCAAATCAGGGCATCTGACTCGGCAGTAAAGGTAATGCTTTTGGCAATTTCCTCCAACTGGAACCATTGTTCCATGAGACTATCACTAAAGTTCCTTCTAAAAGAGAGTTTTAGGCATTGACCGTCCCAAACTTCACTGACACTTTTGTTAAGCTCACTTCGGAAAGAGTAAATAGGCCAAAATTGGACTGCTAGGGGGGATGTGCCAAACCAAGTATCTTCGCAGAACCTGGTTCTGCTCCCATCCCCTATGTTCCATCTGTAGCGAAATTGATCTTAGGCAATGACAGGAGCCTGCCCAGATTGTGCCCCCATTTGGGGCGTAGGTGGGCCATCCCACTGCCCAACCAGCGCTCCCCCCATTGTGATAGGGGAAATTCATCAGAGTTCCTGGTTCCTCCTCATCCTCCAGCCAGATGTTGTCTCTCAGGAAGCAGAAATAACCACTAGACAGCTCAATTGAAGCAGATTGCAAGCCTAATTTCAATCTTCTGCAGGTTTGGGGGAGAGGTAAGGTAGGGGATCCACCTGCTCCGGCTCTAGTGGCGTGCTGGTGGGCAGGAGTCCAGTCAAGCATTCCCATCTCGCAACACGGCATGGATCTCCTGAATTCACTTCTCCTTTCGCCCATCGAACGAATGCAATCGGCCGCTCACTGGGGTGGGGCATCCTGTGCTTCTCCGAGAAGTACATCCGCAGGGCTACATTCAGCAGCTCCCAATCCACATGATCCTTGCACATCCGAGCATACCTATGCGAGTGAGAGAACGGATTCGGTCCCTCCTCGGCTTCCTCCCTCACAGCTTCCTCCTTTGCTTCCCTCCATTCGCGCGTGCACTAGGTCTAGGAGACAGCGTCGCCGCGGAACCTCATCACCCGCTCCCTCCATCTCCTCCCTCGAGTCTCCCGCAGCACCGCCGGCGCGATGGAGTCGAGCAGCTGGAGCATCCGCGGGAAGGCTTTGTAGACATGTGGGAGATGCATCTTGTACATCTGCCTGTCTTCTAGCCATTCCCCCGTGGATATGGCCAGTGACTCCATGGGGCGCACGAGCGGACTTGCTCAGGGGGGCAGGCACGCCCGGAGTCAGGAGGCGGGGGGTGGCGGCGAGATCTATTTGCCAATTACTCCCTCCTTTTTAGTTTATAGGGCTCAATTCAAAAATCTCACCAACCAAGGTAGATGATGAATGGTGGAATACTTTTTGTAGTTTGCAAAAGCACCTAATTAATGCACTTGTTTTCCTCAAAAAATTATGTTTATCAATGCATAAATTGCAATGCATGCATGCATAAAGTACATGCATTGGTCAATTTTCTCTTAATACTTGCATGCAATGATTTAATGCTCCTTGGAATCTCAACATGTGCTGGAAAACAACCAAATTGAGCCTTATAAAATGGAAAAACTAAAATTCTGATATAAGCCCTATAAATCGAAAAGGAGGGAGTATGTGAACTAAACAGTCAACATATAAAATAATTTAAATATATATAATATAGTTAGAAGGGAAACATAAGTTGGACCTGGCGTTCCTATTCTTATATAGAAAAATAGAACAGACCTCTGTGTTTTCTTCAAAAAAATACATAAGTTGGGCTGCCAAAAATAAAACCTCGGAAGGGAGGTCCATAGGTCGTTCGATACATGACAGCCCTAAGAAAATACAAACATGCCTATGGACCTCCCATCCGAGGTCGTGGGATGTGCATGTTAAAAATGAAAGCCTAGACGGGGCAGCCCAAAACCACGTCCAACACTTGCCAAAACTTCGTCCCTTGTTTTCTCTGTGTTTCGCACACTCGACATTGTGTGGGCATTTTGACTGTGCATCATATGAAGATGTGATATGCATGAATGTTGATCAGCATGATGTTAACTGGCTGGTAGTTCCATTTTCGACCATGAATAGAACTTCCAACATGATGTTAACCCTTTTTCAAAAGGCCATGTTAATATAAATGCTCTGCCTCTGAAAGTTGCAGTTTCTTATCTGAAACTGAACTTGCAGTTTCTTATCTGAAATTGAAACTTGCAGTTTCTTGTATGAGAATCACATTGTCTGCACTTTTATACTCCTATGAAACTACATTTTTTTAAGTGCTAAAAATAGATCTCTAGAATTCATAAAATACTTTATATGCTCCATACTGCCAATCTGAAATTCAAAAGACATTCATATCTGAAAGTACTCTCAAAATACACAACACAAAACACAATTCACAACCTGCAAATACTGACAACCCTAAGATCCTCCTAACAATTCACAACCTCCCCGATTATTGGGCTGGGGGGCAGCCCCCTCCTATTCCTCGGCGGCAGACAACCACCCCATGAGACTATGTGAACAGCGAGGGAGACGATGGCGGGGAAGCGTCGTCGGGCCAACTGCTTTTCTCCTCTTGTAGTTGGGTTCGGTCGACGAAGACAACACCGCTCGCTCTGGCAGGACACCCTCACAAACGTCACCCTGTAGATGCTCGATCCTTCAATCTCTGGTGGATGCTCCATCTGGGATCGATACTCCCACCACCACTCCCTCACAATCGGATTCGGTGAATCTGTTTGCTCCATGGGCCAGAGGAGCAGCTCTATGTACTCCGGCGCGACTCCCTCCGGGAGTATCGCCGCCTTTTTGCTCTGTTGCAGATATTTGGCCATGGATGTTGCTGTCGCCGCTAGTTGGTCCTTGTTGTCAAGCCAAGATTGTATCTCCAACATCCTAGCTAGCTTCACAGGGTCGCCGTCTGCGATCCTCACGTATCGGTTGTACCCCTCCATCGATCTACTTCTCCACAGCACCTTCACTCGCCGGAAGTGGTTTTTGAATGGAAGAGGAGGGGAGTAGCGCTGGTTTTGGATTAGAACGGGAGAGGAGCGACGCTGGTTTTGGACTGGAACAGGAGAGGAGGGGCGGTAGTTTTGAAATGGAAGAGGAGAGGAGCGGCGCTGCATTTAGATTGGAACAGGAGAGGAGAGGCAGTGGTTTAAGAGGAGAAGAGCGGAAGAGCGGTGCTGGTCTTGGAAGTATTTTTTTGTTGTTTCGTGTATTTTGGGTCAAAGTTTGACCACGTACTTTATTTGACAAGCAAAATGTGAATGCATGTCACCAAAAATTGTATCGTTTGGTTCGTATCTGAATGTACTTTCAAATTATACTCCCTCCATTTTTGTATACAAGGCCACAAACTCATATTACAGGTACCAAGGTAAAAATCAATGCTATGTTTAAGTCAATGTTGCAAGCTAGCTTGTCACCTTGATTGTCGTGTTAATTAATGTAGTTTTTCTCTCCCAAGCACAACAAGCCAACCCTCTTACTCCTCATTGGTTGATTAATGTTGGTAATGCAAGCTAACCTTCTCACTCCCGCATGCACACAAGGGATATTAATGTCCTCGGGTGCTAGTACGAGGCAAACACCATCAATTTTGCCTCGATTAATGTTAGTGGCCTTGTATAGTTGCAAATTGTAATTTTGATAGTGGCCTTGTATACAATGTATAACATATATTTTATGTGCGAAAATCATGGTCAATTATGACCCAGAATAAAAGGGAGACTAGTTAATGTGGGGTCGCTTTCTTAATTCAAGGGTAAATTGATTTTGATTTTGATCCAGTCAGAGCGCGCCGGCCCTCTCGTTCAATCCTAAATTGCTGCCGCACACTCCTCTCCCTCTTCTCCATTGCAAAACCACCTCCTCTTGTCTCCATCATCTCCATTCCAAAACCACCGTCTCGCCTCTCCCTCTTCTCTATTGCAAGACCACCGTCTCTCCTCCATTTTCTAGACGCTTTGCTCCATGGTGCGGGCGCAATCCATGGATACAAAATTAGTGTACTGTATACTATTTAAAATTCGAGGGCGGGGCTTTTCCTGCGCGATAGGCAGCGGGGCAGTTCCGCCTAGTCGGTTCGACAGAGACGTGAGAAGACGAGGGAGTAGGATGCTGCAAACGTAGGGCTGTGTGATTTGATAGCGAGTTACTGCTGGACAAGTGGGGCCCCGTGATTTGACTTGCCACTATCATTTTAACTGCGGCGCTACGACCGGCGTGAGTCTCCCAGATTGCTAACCACCTCCATACAGGTGCCCCTCCCAATGCTCCACCATGTAGTAGAGGCTGGATATTGCATGAGAGCCCACTTCTCCACTTTTTCCTTGCCTCTCTTTCCTCCACATATGCAAAAATGCCATGTAAAGCGCACTATTGTAGTTACTTTTACTTGCTCCTACGGGTGCTTAAGCTTGCCACATAGGCATAAAGTCTGATGTGGCAAGTTAATCAAGAAGAGAGAGTCTAGTTTGGTGACCCAAGGAAGAAACGGTGCTAAGCGCGTGTACCTAGGTGAAAAGACAATTTTGAGTCTATAGCTCATTAAATGAAGCAAACTTAGCAAGACCATTTCTTTGGAAGAGGTCACTCCTTGGCAAATGGAATAAATACACACGCTTAGCACCGTTTCTTCCTTGAGTACGAACAAAGAGATAGAGAGGAGTAAAAAATACACTTATAGCCAACCTTGTTGTAGTATGAGTGACTAAGTGATGATTATGTATGACATGCCAACATCAGATAGCTGAATGCACCGTGTTAAATCTCCAAGGCGTGACCGCGCGAGCGACGCGACGGTCGTGGTAGGCGCGACCAAGATACGGGCTGCTGGCAGCCCTTGGATCTGAGATCAAACAGTCGCATGCTAAGTTGCTTAAAATTTGCAGAATAACCCTCCAGGATAGGATATTCACCCATAGGTCTAGAATCACGCCATGCAACCGTTCGATCTCAGATCCAAGGGCTCTCGTAAGCCCTTATCATGGGAGAAGGGAAAGCCACTACCCTGGCGTTCGCACGCTGGCAGTTCGCTCCTACTCGTCCCCGCACGTCCTTCAATACTACGGAGGTTCGGTCCTAGTCGTCCCGTCCATTCACATTACGGCAGTTCCATTAATCCTAACCCTACTCCCAAATCCATGGCGTCCCAAATCTCCACGATCGGCAGGGAGTACAAGGTTAGAACCATCACCGGCGATGAGTTCGACGTCATCTACACCCGTTCTTCCGCGACGGTGAAAGGATGCCTTTCTCGCTTCAGACGCATGTTCGAAAACTCAGATGATGAGTGGGTCGCTGGGCTAGATGTTGAGTACACCACAGTCCTGGGACGAGAGAAGGATCTAAAGGATGAAGAGAGGAATAAGCCCGCCGTGATCCAGGTTTGCGTACATAACATTTGCTTGGTCTACCACATATGCCATGCCGATGTTGAGTGCCAGGATTTTAAGAACTTCCTCAAGGACAAAACAGTGAAATTCATTACTGTAGACTTTGGTAACGACAAAGAAGTCCTGCATCGGATAGGCCTCATTGTAGGCAACACCTTCGACCTCCAGAAGAATCGGCTGGTGTCCTCTCGTCAGCCTTCAATGCTCACCTTGGCAGGAGCCATGGTTCATCCTTTGTACGGTAAACTGGAGAAACCTCATTACACATTTCATCGTCATGCATGGCAGCGGAATGTACTAGATATAGACCACATCCACTACGCTGCAATGGATGGCTACCTTTGCTTAAATATCTACAAGGGTTGGATGAAGAGCAACAGCCAAGTGTGTGGTTCAAGCAAAGAAGTATCGGCCAAGAGGAAGAGGGACAAGGACGACGTCGAGGACGTGGACGAGGACTCCGAGTAAGGTGGCAGTGTCATTGCTCATGGTTGTTCTAATGTAGTGTCTATCGGAATAGTTGCAAAGTTTAATTTTGGGTGTGCTTAATTTAATTTGAGGGGTGTGTTGTGCTGAGCCCCCAGCAGAACTATGTTATGTTTCTTCTCGTTACTTTAACTCTTCATTACGTACATACTGATATTTCATACATTTCATCTTTTAGTTGGTATAGTACTACCACTCGTTTCTTCACATTATATACGTACAATATATATGGCCAACATCATATAGCCAGCAGTTTAGTTGTCAAAGAATTTCAGGGTGCTTAGTTTTGTCAAAGAATTCCAGGATGCTGAGAGGGTGCTTGGATCCAAGGGACTTATTAGTCTGACTAAAAATAGTCTCTTTAAGTGGCTAAAGTTCCAAGCACCCCTGACTAAAGAGGGGCTAAAACTAGTCTTGAGACTAAAAAATTTTAGTCAAGGGTACCCCTACTAAAATGTGGATTAGTCCTCTCTCTACTCATTTAACTCCTCTCCTTTAACACAGGCGAGTTCTGGATTGGAGGGTTTGGAGGATAATAAATGCTCATTAACTTGATTTTAGCCTTTTTAGTATTTGGATCCAAGCATGGGTGAGGCTAGCATGTTTTAGTCCCACTACTTTTAGTCATGGGACTAAAACGTATCCAAGCACCCTCTTAGTTTTATTTGAGGGGTGGGTTGTGCTGGACACCATTATTGTGACTAGCCTTTTTAATAGTACTATATGCATAATTTGGCGACGAGTGCTCTCTATATGTACCACCCTTTTTTTTAATTTCAAGTTTTGCTCCATGGCGCAATCCATCGATACCACTGCTGTACAAAAGTATACATTTTTTAAACGTCTAGAGGGCGGGGCAGTCTAGCTTGGTCGGTTTCATGAGAGGCGAGGGCCTTTGTGATTTGACTACTCATTACTGCTAGAAGGCGGGGCCTTGTGATTTGACTGCTCGTGTAAATGCGCCGGCGACCTGATCGAGGAGGAGCAAAGAACCATGCGGTATACTCAAGTTTTCCACTGGAGTAGTACTGCGATGTAGGAGCACGAAACACGGCAGCCCAGTGCCATATGGCGATAAAAATGATCTAATTTGCTAGTCATCTCATTGTTAGGATTGTTCTATTCATTCCCTCAAAAAAACATTGTTCTATTCATGCTTCACAGGAGCAAAAGAAGAAGGAATATTATCACCCCAAATGATCTAATTCGCCGCGGAGTCGTAACTGCTTCTTTATCGCCTCCACGACCTCCATCTCCTTGCTCATCTCCTCCGCCATCTTCATCATTGTGTCCATGACGCGGAATTTCTCGATGCGAGCCTTCATCATCTGTTCCACGGCCAAATTACGTACCTTGACAGCAGCCGGGTGCTCGATGCGGAGCTTCGCCAACTCTTCCTTCTGTTCCATGGCGAGGGCCTGTAGCATCTTCATCGAGGAACTACTATTCTCATGCGGCTTCTTCCAGCCGGTGTTCTTCTCCTTCAACAGGTCGATCTCGTGGCAGAGCTTCGCATTGTCCTCCCGAAGTCGTAGGATTTCGCTGGTCGCCTTCTTCTCCGAGGCAATGCTCTTCTTCAGCAGCATCACCAAGCCGGCGGTCAACTCCCCCTGCTGATTGAGCTCAGCGGGCACGTCATCGAGGCTCTCCTTCAGCAACTCCATCAAGCCTTGGATGAACTCCTTCTGCTTATTGAGCTGATCGGGCATGCCATCGAGGGATAACGACCCAAGCTCCGCCGGCTCGGCATGTTCGCCTCTGTAGCTGTGGCGCTCCTGGGAGCCATCGCCTTCCTATGAGAGATCTTTCGAGGTCTCTGCGTGGCGGCGAGCCCTCTTTTTTTTCTGCAGCCTTGGTTGCCGCTCCCTTGTTACGAGTAGTTCTCGAACTAGAGCTCTGCTCACCGGCCATGGCAACGACTGATGAAGAAGAAGCACTTATGAGGAGGAAAGGTAGAGTGATTTTCGGTTAGGTAGTTCCCCTTTTTATAACCTAATTACTAGCACTAGTACTAATACCTGCATAGTGGGAACACGTTCAGGTTTGGTACGTACTACTAGTAGGTGTGAGCAGGCTTTCGAATGTGATGGGAAGAAGGTAAAGATTAATTGATGGTTTTGGTTTCGAGGCCCGAAACGGCTCCCGGTGAGTTTAGCGGAACATAAATTTCTAGTACTACACTACTCAAATGCGTAAATATTATGTTACTGTCAAAAATTGGCACAAAATATGAAGGAGACCAATGGAAGTACTACTAGCAACGCACGATTTAACTACTCGCATGCGCATAGTGGAGTAATAATGTCTTTCTTCCGCCCTCACGTTCACTCAATTTGCATGCACTGTATTAATTGACCATCAATGAAGTGAATGACTTTACACGTGTCAAATTATCACATGGGGTGGATCTTGGTACAAAATTGCGTCCTCCTGTGTACCCGCGTGTGCGTGCGAGGAATGAGTGCGTGCGTGGCGTGCATGCAGATCTTCGCTTCATGCATGTACCGCCAGTATGGCTCAGGGAGGACGAGTACATTCTTCTTGAACCAGCAGCACGTCACTGTGACTTCATGAACTGTAAGAGAGACACTGTGTAGCGTGCCATTGGTATTCTAATTTACGTGTTTTGCACATACTCGAAGTACTAGTAAGGTACACGTGCATTGCACGCATCATATTTTGCAATGAAATTATGAATAAATAACACACTATAGCATGTAAGCTCTAAGTCATATATGCCTGATGTAGCCCTTCGTTTAATTGTTATAGTTCATCTCATTCAAAATCAATTAGTTTTTATAAAAAATCTAAGAACGCGGGAATAGGAAAAACATGGGATTATAGTGGAATGTCGTCTTGAATCCTACAGGATTGTACGAGTGTTTGATTGTGCATAGAAAAAACGAAGAATTCTTTCAAATAGGTTTGAGTGGATGGGATGTTTCCTATGAAATCTAGTGCAAATGAATCATATGGAAAAATTCCTATGGTTTACAATCCTACGAATCAAACAACCAAGATAGGAAAAATTCCTACTGATTATAATCCACCCCATTGAGAATCCTTTTGTTCTAGAATCTTCCTTTGAGAATCCTTTGAATCAAAGAAGCCCTTAATCTATTTTATGATTCATGGAATTTTGCGTTGTAAAGCATAAAGTAAAAACAAATAATGGCAATTCAACTAGAAAAAATTTTGGGCAGTTATGATACGGAAGATTCTAGAACAAAAGAGAACCACTGTTGTTTTGAGGTTTGTGCATTATGCTTAAGTTCAACCATGGAGTCTGCTAGATTGTACATGTGGCAAAATCCGGTGGGGGGCTAGAAGATGGTGCGAGGGGCCGAGTGGAGGGAGACTATGAAGGAATACACAAGTGCGAGATTGATATTTAGAGAGAGGGGCGAACACGTGCGTTGATGCGCGCAGTGGCGGAGCCATGAAAAATAAATGAGCTAGGGGGCCAAGCATTGCTAATCCTTTACGAGCAGGGTTAATTCATGAACTTAAACCATTTTTAGCAGCAATTGTCTAATGATCACATTCATATTAGCCTTGATATATAGTGATGTTAGGGGGGGGCAGGGGGCAGGGCCCTTACTGCCCCTGTCTTCGCCATTCTTCACGCGTCTGAGAGATGAAGCGGAAGTCATGGATGATGAGAGGGGGACGTTGGATAAATAATTAATCTGGGTGTATTAGCTATATATTTTAATCCTATATAGAGAGGTATAGATTGATCGATGTGGACGTGGGAAAGAGGGTGAGACCTCACTGGATATGTCGATTGATCGGTTTGTGTGGAAAACTATGAAAGACCTAGCTATATACACCCATAGATAGAGCAACATCGATCGTTGCGCATGCACGGTGAGAGATAAAGAATGCCCGATATGATGGAGAGGGGTGTGTGTGTTGGTCTGTGCCTTCATGGGAGACCGAGCTGAAGAAAAAGATTGCATGCGTGCGATGCATAATGCCGACTGGTAGTGTGTGTGCATGCATGCACGAGAGAAAGTTAGTGGTACAATTATAAAGAGAAGACTACTGTGTGGGTGTAAAAGAGTAGCTGAATAGGTGAGGTCACAATCAATGTAAAGTTGAATTAAAATATTTGAATAAGAGTTCCTGATGTTTGAAACCCATGCATGCATGAATATAACGGAGATCTGCACGGTGTGGTTTGTAAACGAGCATGTTATAATGTAGACACATTGAACAAGGTCATACTGATTTGAATTTGAGATACCGATGGCAGACATCATTTGGCCACGTCGCATCCGTGCATGGACACACTATTCTAATTGGAGATGATGGGCGGCTTTTGCATCACATATATTATATTTTATATTTTTTATAAAATATATATATTCTATACCCCACTACTTTTGCATGTTATATTTTATATATTCTATACCCCTATATATATATTATATTTTATATTTTTTATATTTTGTGCGGGTGACTTTAACTTTGAAAGATGGTCATTGGATGAGGCGAGTCCGATGGTCCAAAGATGGCAAATTTGAGCACTACTCGCCGTTGGATATCATCTAGATTCCACCAGATTTCGCCACATGTATAATCTAGAAGACTCCATGGTCGAGCTTAAGCATAATGCACAAACATCAAAACACAAGCACTTCTTATTTGTTCTAGAATCTTCCGTATCATAATTGCCCAAATGTTTTTCTACATGATTTTCCATTATTTGTTTTTACTTTATGTCTTACGACGCATAATTCCATGAATCTTAAAATAGATTAGCTTTCTTATAAAAACTAGATGATTTTGAATGAAATGAACTATAAGAATTAAACGAACATCTACATCATGCATATATGACTCAAAGCTTGCATGCTATGATGTGGTATTTATTCATAATTTGGTTGCCAAATCTTATGTGTGCAATGCAAGTGTACCTTACTCTAGTCTAGATGGTGTTTGTGTGTGTGTTGTGCGTGTTGAGGTGCAAATTGTCTTTTTTTGGGTACACGTTAAGCTTGTTCTTCCGAAATTTCAAGTCGCGCCTTGTTATGCCGAAAATTCAAGCTAGCGTCTCTGTCTATCATGCTGTGAAACTCCCGCCTCTTCAACCCGCGCCTTGTTAGCCTGAAATATTTAAGATATATCTTTGTCTCGTTGTGCTCTAACTACTGCCTCCATCTCAACCCGCGCCTTGCTATTCCGAAATTACAACGCGCGCGAAAACTCCCACCTCCTGTGAAATCCCGACACGCGAAATGCACGTGGTACCCCTGCACCGAAAGAACCACCTCAAATTGGTGGGGGTATTTTCGTAACTTACCCCACATTTCAGACAAGCGCGTCTCTAAGCCATGGTTCCCACTGCTATCCCATCCTCCCGCCCATTCGTACACCCAGGCCGCGAAAACCCGCGATGAAACACCACACCCTGCTCCGCCGCCACCCAGCCAGAGCCTCTTCTCCGACGACTCCGTCCACAGCAACACCTCGACGTCCCTCATCCACCGTACCGGATGATTATCCGTCGTCGATCTCATCATCCCGCCGGTTCAGCCACCCCGTCCTCCACCTCCAAGGAGCTGCCCCGGCGTTCCCCTCGTATTTTTGCCACCTCCATTCCCACACCACCGTCTTCACCTGCACCACCGGAAGAGCATCATAATCACCGTTTCCTCGGATGAAGTTGTGGCCTAATCGGCACCACCAAAGAAGTTGTACACTAATCACCGCATTTTCTTCTTGATTCGATCTCACGGTGCTGCCGGCGCTCGGTCCCGAGCCGACACAGCGTGGCTCCATCCACGTCGGTGTCGCCGGCCACTTCCTCCACGGTGTCGCTCCCTCGGCAGTGACGTCCACATCAGTAGGACCTGCTGCGGCTTTAGCTCTCGCTCGCGTTGCTGCTCTGCTCTTGCTCTCGGTCCCCTGCCTGGTCTGCTCTTGCTATTGCTCTTGCTCGCGCTGCTTCTCTCGCTCTTGCTCTTGCTTGCGATGCTGCTCCGATTTATCTACACTTCACTCTGATGCCGCCAGGGTGAACGAAGAACCAGCCGCAGTGGGGAGGGGGGCTCGCCGGAGAGGTACCCCACTATCTATCTTAGGGTTCAGGATGGGGGCGGTGGTCGCCGGCAGTGGAGGGCCGTTGGTGGGGCGGTGGCGTGGGGATCACCGGAGAAAAAGCTCGGCACGGGGGGGCCTAGAGGGATGGCTGGGGCGGCGGTGGACCGGCGGTGGGAATTATTTTCGGGGCGGGCGGGGTGGCGCACCGCCGGCCGCGGGCGGCGAGAAGCTGCTGTTGGATTTTCCTTGCTCAAGCCTGCCTACTAGAATCGCCAGTGCTTGAAAGGAAAAGTGAATAAAAAACATTAGAATTGGAAAGTTTCCTATGGTACTAATTTTCATAAATTTGGTGTAAAGGAATGGTGCAAAGGAATGGAGCAAAGAAAACTGTAGGATTTGTTCCTTTAGTGTCTCCTTGAAAGAAAAACCGTAGGAATTCTAATTTCCACTTCTCCTCCTTTTCATATTCCTATTCATCAAGCACAAGACTAAGAGATAGTAGCATAATAGCATTATAACCATACATTTTATTGTGGTTTGATTTAATCTCACCATGCTTTTTTGCATCCTGTGATCTTCCAATTGTTGTGAATCAAACATCCAGATTGGCAGAAATCCTGTGTTTTTAAATTCTCTGTTTTGCACGTGCATTCCTATCCTATTACTGTCTATTTCCTATCCCTGCACTGTTAGAATCCTCAAATTCAAACAAGCCCTTACTCAATTACTTCTGTGACAGATATGTGTCAAAGAAAACCTTGTGTGGTTTGTCCTGCTCCTGCGGCGCTGTGTTCCACCCCAGCTCAGCTGCTCCAACGACGGAAGGGTTCACCACAGCAGGGATCCGCTCTCTAGACTATCTTTCGCCGCCTAAGATCTTCTTCCCCGCCGCCGGCAGCCACGGCAACTGCATTACCATCATCAACTGAGCAGATGACCTTGAGGACTACACGGGTCTGCAAGAGAGGTCGCACTCTTCCGTGTCTGCTTACGTTATGCGTCGCTTAATATGATGACATGCTACATTATCATCGTGTTCACCTATTAGACTCTGAGTCAGGTCCAAACTAATGCTGAAACTTGAGTTTTTAAATGGTTGTGGGGTACATATTGGGGCAGCAATCAGTACTATCTGTCTACTAACTGGTTAATCTCTGGTGTCTACTATGAGTTTCATGTTGGGTGCAAACAAACTTTAAAGGAGCCATTATCTGTATGTTTTAACTACAGCTATTATCTGCCTGCTATCATTGGTTTTGGGTCTATCCACAGTTTGCTACAATCACTCTAGATTTGTGCATGCACTCCTTACATAATCTCACTATGTTTTATTCCTATGCATGCCAGTTATTGTACACAATGGAACTGATCATGTAGAGCAAAAGAGACGAGCCTTGTGTGGCAATAAAATTTCATGCAAACGTCGTTCCATGGTGGGCGCAAAGGTAGCCCCCCTCCACCTATTTCGGATCGTAATCAAGAGGAAGATAACTGTTATGAGGGGGATTCAGAAGGAGAAGACCACTCCTATTTACCCCATGAGGTCTTCGCTCTAACTTGGCATGCTGATGTTGGTAATATCATGCATATGGTGCCTTGCATTGCTTACTGTATACATTAAAGATGTCATCTGCTTAGTTTAGACATGCTTTGTGTCAATGCCATCTGTTTAGTTTATTTATCGTATATGTGAATCATGCAATGCCATCTTGTCTAGCCATGCATCATATATGTGAATTTTGCAATGCCACCCTGGTTAGCCAGACATCTTATATGTGAATTATATCATGCCATCATTTTTTTATTACTTGTTAAATTTTTGAACAATCTTTGTACATTCAATTACTCTTCCTGTGCATCAGCCATTTGGCATGGTCATGGAAAAATCTAGAGTGGAAACAAGGTCTTCAGAGCAGACAATGCTATCTGACGAAGCGCATGTCTTGCTGGTTACCAATAGCTCCTCAGAGGAGGATTCAGAGGCAGATGACCAGTCATATTCCCCCCCCCCCGAGGTGCATGCCCTAACTTGGAAGGGTTATGTTGCTCATATCGTGCGTATGGTATCTTGTATTGCTATGTCATTTGCTTAGTTTAGATATGCTTTGTGTGAATGCCACCTGTTTAGTGTCTAATTACCATATATGTGAATTATGCAATGCCATCTTGTTGCAAGACATTATATATGTGAATTATGCAATGTTATCTTGTTGCAAGGCATTATGTATGTGAATTATGCAATGCCCTGCTGTTTAGGCAAGCGTCATATATGTGAATTATATCATGCCGTCCTTTTTTTGTATTTCTCATTGCTTTTATCGACAATGTTTGTATATTCAACTACTCTTCCTGTGCATTAGCCATTTGAATTGGTGATGGAGAAATCTGGAGTGAAAACAAGGTCTTTAGAGCAGAGAATGCTACCTGCTGAAGCAGATATCTTGCTGGTTACAGATAGCTCTTTAGAGGAGGATTCAGAGGTAGATGACCAGTCCTATTATCCCCCTGAGGTGTATGCTCAAACTTGGCAGGGTTATATTACACATATAATGCATATGTTGTATTGCAATGCTTAGTTTTTACATCATATACACAATATTGAATGCCATCTCCTTAGTTGACACATCATATATGCGATTGCCCTCTGCTCCCTTCCTTAGTATATAAATCATATATTTGAATTATGTCATGCCATGATGTTTACATAGACAGCATGTATCTAAATTATGGCATGCCAACCCATTTTCTAAAGACATAATATAGTTATATCATCTCATCCTGTTTACATAGTCATCATATTTAAATTATGTCATTCTATCTGTGAATTATATCATGCCATCATGTTTACATCGACGGCATGTTTGTGATTATGGCATGCCAACCACTTTAATAGACACATCGTATAGTTATATCATATCATCCTGTTTACATAGTGATCATATTTTGAAGTATGTCATTCTATCCTGTTTAGTTAGCCATCATACATGTGTAATTGTGTCATGCTATCCTGTTTAATTTGCCATCATATATGTGAAATTATGTCCTGCTATTCTGTTTGCTTAGACAACATAAATGTGAATTATTTCATGCCCTGTTTTCTTCCCTACTATCCATTGCACCTGTCTATCTTACAATGTTTGTACATTCAATTAATTTTCTTGCTTATCAGCCATTTCATTTGGAGGGAGTGATGGCAGTATCTGTGGAGTAAAAACACGGTCTTCAGAAAAGATTGTGCTACATGTCGATGCAGATAGAACCACGGTTGTACTTGCCCAAGAACCAGCCCCACCACACATAACCCACACTCATGTAGATTGTACCCCTACCCAGTTGGACAGAGAACCAGCTACACCCCTTCTAACCCCAACCCCAGCAGATAGACACCCAGTTCCCGTTGACACAACACCGTCTCCACCACAGAGCACCCAAACACGAGCAGTTAGTAAGGAAACTGCAGTGCCCAAATCACGAGGACCACCACTCTGAAGCCGAAGTCAACGCTTAAAGCAGAAGTAGAAATGTTCTCAGGTCAGGTTCCGTAGCTATGGTTCATACTACTTTGCTCTTGCATCACTGTATTTACTGATACCAACTAATTTCAAATTTGAAGGATGCAATTGAAACTCCAATGGCGTAACAGTATGTTTTAAACCTGTTTCTTCAACATGTTTGGATGTTTGCTGTTGTAACTTGCTCCATGTTGATTTTAGTTTCAATTGAATAAACAGTTATGTTCTCATGCCATGCACATTACAAGTGTTGTTATTGCTGTGTAGTTTCCAACACTTATATTCTGTCTATGCTGGTTTGTCTTAAATAGATATGATTCGAACTGTATCTATCTTGATTTGGAAACATAAACTAGAATGATATAGACCATACAGAGACCATACTACATAGATATATGTTTGTTTCATGTTGTTATCCTGTCCACCTTACTACTGAACTGGTTTACCAAAATGAGTTTCATTTACTACATTCTAAACCTGAGATGTGTTTGTTTGTTTCTCTTTTAGAACGCGGATAAAATATTGGAGAAGAGTACCCTGTTATGCAATGGTAAAGGAAGTAATGCAGATAAGGTTCAAGATAATGAGACATCCCTGTTGGTCTCCAAGAAAGCTGATAAAAACTATATTAAAGACACTGAGACAACCCCAATGTCCTGTCTTGATGTAGTGTTTGAGTTACTGGCTACCACTGCTGGCACCAGCTCTTCGAACTCATTGCCTGAATCTGTTCGGCTTCTTGACTCTCAACTTCAAGTTGAAAGACATCGATCAGATGTTATGCGACAGGAAGCCGAAGGACTGAGGAAGTCCCTGCAAAATTCAAATGCATACTTTCTGGTGCAACAGCAAGCACTGGAGGACTTAAGAGCCAAACAAGAGAAAGTTAATGAGCTTGCTAAGCATCTTGCCAGCGTTATGGGTACCTAGGATATTGTTTCTTGAGCTCTTCTGAAGTGGTTTCAGTTCTGGACTTGTTTTGCTGCGGTGTTTATATGCTGTTGTGTTCCCTATATTTGCACTGGTGGTGAACTTTGATACCCAGTGGATGTAATATGTGTAATAGCCGTGATAGCCTAGTGTAAGTTGCTTGCTTATTTATTTCCTTGTTGTCTTGTTTATTTGTTTGCTTGTAGTAAGTGCAGTTCTTTTTCTGCGGTTTGCTAGTGGCTGCAATAACCTATTTTTTAAAACTAGGCCACAATAACCATGGGCTAATATTTACTGTAGTGACACTGGGCCTCCTACGGGCCGTAGAAACAGTGGGCCTTCTACGGGCCGTATAAACAGTGGGCCTTCTAGGGGCCGTAGAAACAATGGGCCTTCTACGGGCCGTAGAAACAATGGGCCTTCTACGGGCCGTATCATCAATGGGCCTTATACGGGCCGTATGATCGATTGGCCAACATGGGCCAAATAGACCGCATTCTGGCCGTAAAAAACGGGCTAGAGTTGGAATCGTCCGTTCATGGGCCGACCATAATGGGGCATCGTTAATAGGCCATATTTGATGACGCTATGAAAACGGCCCAACGTATTAACGGACCACATAGGGCCTCATATGGGCCGAAAGACGTCATGGGCCATACATGGGCCAGAAGTGAAAATGGGCTGGAATCATATTGGATGGCCCAGATGACGCTACTGGGCCTAATTCGGATAGGGCGTAACGGGCCTTGGGTTAGCGGGCTGTAAATGGGCTATATGCGAACATGCCGTTAATAGGCTTTCCATGGGCCAGCCCGCCACCTTTTGACCAAGTCAAACAGGCTGGCCTTTTCACAGGAATGGGCGTCTGTTGGGCCGTGCCACGTGTCAACGTATCATAGGCGCCTTCTGTCCAATGAGTGGATGACATCTGTCCCGACGATGATCCGACACGTGTTTCCTCCAGCCAATGATGATTTTACACGTGGAAAATCCCCATTGGTCGGGGCTGTTAACGGGTTATCGGATCCAAAACCCAACCCAATAGCTTAACGGCGTTCCGTTACGGTGGATGCCACGTGTTGGTGACCCTTGACGAAAGCACTTCTGTGACGCGCGAGTTATCGTCATGGAAGTGGACACTTCCGTGATGATAATTTTGGTAATGTCATGGAACACTTCTACGACAGCACATGTATGACAAAAACGCGACCTACTGTGACAAACACGTATCATCACGGAAGTGTATTTTTTTGTAGTGTTTGTTGATGACACTGACGGACTTTGCATTTGATGGGTGCTCCGTATTTTGTTTACGACACTTACGGTCATTGTATTTGAAGCGAAAGCACGATATGGTCACAGGACTTCAGAAAAGCTCATCACGGTCACCACATACATTTTGCCGTGCTAACCAACATGTGGTTGGATGGTTAGAGGACAGTGGTTTCTCGAGCCCGCCAAGGTTAATGTCCCGGTGCTCGCATTTATCTTGTGTTAATTTCAGTATTTTCCGGCGATGTATGTTCAGTGGGAGGAGACGTTCCACTCGACTACGAGGCACCTATGGTGACTTCATAAAATCTCAAGATCATATATGCTGGCCCACTCTCTCGATGGTGCTCATAGGGGTAGGGTTTGCGTGTGTGCACTTATAGCGGTGAGTGCTTGCGCGTATATATGAGCCCTTGCGTCTGTACCGTGTTAAACAAATACATATCATGATTATACGGTCACTGGCTCACCCGTACAACTCTGTATTTTGTTGATGACACAATCAATTGACCAGTTAAACGTTCCACGCAGGGCAACTAGTGTTACACCATCGGGGCGCGTAACCGTAGGGCCCACCTGTCAGCCCGTATATGAAAGAAAGAAATTGTAGTTTGAGTCTGTACTGTGTTAATAAAATAGGAGTACATTTTAGGGTGATCAAACGGTCACTGGCTCACCATACAGCTCCATAATTTGTTGATAACACGATCAATTGACTAGTCAAACGGTCCACATTCAGCACCGCACATTACCATAGGCCCACCTGTCAGCGCGTATATAAAGGATAGAAATGGTAATAAATTAGTGGTCGGTGGGTATTCGAAGTCGTGAGACCTCCGGTTGGCAGTCACCGGCGGTTGGGGGCGTTCATTAGGCGGTAGGGTGGGGATCCCCAGAGAAAAAGCTCGGCGGGGGGGGCTAGAGGGATGGCCGGTGCGGGGGCGGACCGGCGGTGGGGAGTGGTTTCGGGGAGGGCGGGACGGCCGCGGGCGGCGGGGGCTAGCGGTTCGGCCGGTGGTGGCTGGTGGCTTAGGGGGGTGGAGTTTGATGATAAACTGGAGGACCTTGATTTCGTATCCAACGGCTGGAAAATCTAATGACCAGAGATGAAAAAGTCAGTCGACTGATGTGTAGCCTCACCCCGCACGTACACATGCACGCCCGCAAGACACGCACGCATGTAGACGTGCAACACTCACATGTACACACGCACGCATGCTGGCGTGCAACACTGACACGTACACATGCACTCATGAACACACACACGTACGCACCCATGCATGCAACACTGAAACATACCCTTGCATGCACGCAACACTCGCACGCCTGCATGCACACAGCACACGACGCAAGACACACGCTCAACCTATACGTGCATGCACCCTTTGTTAAGGACATGGATTGTTACGGGTATTAATCAATCTGATCTGTGATAAGCAGAACATTGATGTTTACAACGGTATTTATGAATCACAATGTATCGAACGTGCTATCAACATAGTAGGCTTATCTACATGAAGAAGATGACATCACACTCAATGAACAATCATCGGTTTATGAAATGCCCGCTTCTGACTGCCCTGGCCCACCAAAGGTTCCTCTGCTATGCGCTGCCTGCGTTGGGTCACTGACATGCAGGCCATGCACCCAAAGAGCCCACATGTTAGTGGAAGAACGATGCGGTGTCCTAGGTCAGAGTCGAGGGCGCCACTCGCGGCATACCCGGCTGAACACGCCCCCGTGCCGCATTCAAACGCCTCCATGAAACCCGCCTATGTGGAAGCCGAGAAACCCACACTGGACACACATCCATTCATGACCGGGCCGGCATTAAACGCAACGCCGGCCGGGCTCCTCCCATCCGTCGTCTATTTAATCTCCTATTTAAACAAGGCCAGACGCCGGCCAAGAATCGCACACCTCCGCCACTCCCCTATCTCCTCCACCATTTTGTCCACTCTTACAATGGCTTACGAAGAGTAGTTATTCCGCATCCAAGCCGGCTGGGTAGCCCGCCGGATATGAGCTATGCAGCTCGCTGATCCACCTCCGTCCCCTCACCCGACGGAGCCAGTGGCCGCCCCAAGCCGGCGCGCGCTACAGCAACTCGCCGCTCCAGGCCAGCTCGACGAGGAGTGGCGCACGGGCGTCGTTGCTGCCATCCACGCTGCCACCTCATACCGTGCCTCTCTTTCTATGGCCGAGACACCCATGCCGACGGCCGCGCCATGCAAGCAGCGACAGAAGCCGGGTGCGCGGAGAGCGACGAGTCGGTGGCCAGCGCCTCCGCGTCCGCTGCCATCATCGAGGAGAAGTAGAACACGGGAGGCCGCCGCCGCTTGGGTCCCATGAAGGACACTGCGGAGGCGACGCCGGCGTACACATCAGGTGTCTTGCCGGATCCTTTTGTTGCGAGGACCTTCATCGACCCTGCATGGGCTCCACGGAAGAGGGGAATGTTAGGATGAACTCGAGCCGGTGCCGGCCATGGCGAAGTAGTCTCCGGTGATGAACTCGAACCGGTGCCGGCCACCATCATCTTCGGCGCCAGCCAATGATATTAGTTGGGCAGTGGGGAAGCGAGCCCTCCTTTGCGCTGAAGCATATACCTCCATGGCTCCCAGCAGTCCGGTGATCGTGCTGCCGGACATGAGGAACACAAATCGATCGGCGTGCGACCATTTAGGCCAGGTATTATATACCTGTGCTATCCAGAACTAGCACTGCGTAGTTCATTTGAACGTAATGAAATCCGTCATGTTTGTATGAAAATCCGGTATTCTATATGATTTCCGTCGTTGTTTATATGAAATATCAGTTTGTCTACGTGTTTGCGTGAATTTCTTCCGGTTGGTTGAGTTGCTGTCATAATGTGTGCGGCTACGGTTGGATGGCGTAATTTGCGGGTCGCCGGTCGGTCTACGGGCGGCTCGGGGCGGCGTTGTGGGACAAAAAAACACAGCTCGTGCGAGCTCATCTCCAACGTGCGCGCTGGAGGATGCATGACAGCATGAGCACCCGATCCATTCCTCGTTCATCGGTGGCAAAGGCACCGGTGGACAAAAGGGTCGCCAATATTTTGGCTACCCCGGGAAAGATCGAAACAGCCCCTCCCAATAGATTCAAATCCCTCGTTCGCCATGGAATTTTGCCATGTGTTGTTATCATGGACTAGCAAGATGCCCGTGCATTGCACGGAACATCAAGATGCATTTTTTTACAAACTCCCGCATGCATGCAAGGGATAATTAATGTCCTCCTTTGCTAGTACCACGAGGCAAACACCATTAATATTGCATTGATTAGTGTTAGTGGCCTTGTATATCTGCAAATTGTAATTTTGATAGTGGCCCCTTGTATATAAAAATGGAGGGAGAAAGATGATAGATAAGGTGAGGAGGAGTGGGGCGTGGTGGTGACTGGTGGTCGGACTGGGCAGAGGCATGGGGATGGACGGCACATTATGTCTAGGTTTGTATCTCTCTCTCACACACCCACGTAGGTTGGGGGCGTGCATGAAGAGAAGAGGTGCATGCACGGCGCACGTACTCCCGTCTCTTTCCCAACAACACCCGCATGGGTACACGGTGGAGCTCATTCTGTACGAAAAACGCAGCCCACGTGGTAATTTGGCATGTGTACTGGTTGTCCACTTGGTGGAGGGAGGATCGTCTACCACGGGTGAACAAACAAATTTTGACTTGACGCGTTATGTTAAATTAAAAAAAGAGGCAAACCATGTGGGGCCTACCTTAGAGGAAAGGCTCTATACACTGGAGTACTTTTGATCTGTCCCCTCAACTCGCAGAACGAGGAGAAGCTTGCTTAGTACGCCGTCTCCCCCGCCCATGGGCGCGGTGTCTCGCAAGATGAGGTGAAGCTTGCTTACGAGTAGTAGTAGTAGTAGTACTACTACTACTACTACTACTACTACTACTACAACTACTACTATTGTATGCCTTTATGCCCGCTCCCTCGCTCACCCGCGCGGTGGCTCGCAACACGAGGAGAAAATTTTACTACTCCCTTCGTTTACTCCTTGTCCCTACTACGTACTTTGGTTACTACTCCCTCCATTTACTTATACAAGGCCACTATAAAAATACATTTTGCATCTATACAAGGCCACAAATAGTAATCGAGACAAAACTTACTACTCCCTCCTTTCCAGTTTATGGCTCAATTTCAAAATCTCTCCAACCAAGGTAGACGGTGAGTGGTCGAATTAATTTTGTAGTTTGCACAAGTAATTAGTATGCTC
Source organism: Triticum urartu (assembly GCF_003073215.2). NCBI lineage: Eukaryota > Viridiplantae > Streptophyta > Magnoliopsida > Poales > Poaceae > Triticum > Triticum urartu. Next base: position 415,423,408 of record NC_053022.1, on the reverse strand, counting down.
GTTTTTCTCAATAAGTTATGTTTACCGAGGCATTAATTAGAACCAATGCATGAATGTCGGTGTGGAACGACACTTATGGGATCACAAGAATCCCTACTATGGTTGGCGGGGCGCGGGGTCGTGAGAAGAGCGGATCTAACAGGTAGCACATAGTTCGTTTATCCAGGTTCGGGCCACGAGGATGCGTAAAACCCTACTCCTGCTTTGGTGGATTGTATATCTGTGTTCTTTAGCTAGCTATGGGGCGTGAGGAGCTCCAAAAAGCCGAATCCTTCTCCTGGTCGCCTCGGGCCTCCTTTTATAAAAAAGGGGTTGCCACAGTGGCACACAGGAGGTGGAAAGGGTATATTGATGCGAGGTTATCCCTCGCATTACATGACAAGGCGCATTTAATGCATCTTGCTTAGGTGTCCTTGCTTTATCTGGGATGGGGGAGAGATCTGACTCGACCGTCGCCACTCCTCCTTGTGTCGACACGCGACCTGGCCAGCAACGCCTGCAATGCCACGTAGGTAGGCAGGCAGCTGAGGTGGCGCTGTGGTGGGTCTTCACGAAGATCTGCATGCCGCCACGCAGGTGCCTGCCCAGCTAGTTGGGTCGGCAGCTGCATGCGAACGGCGGTGGAGGTTTAGTCGGCGTGGGCCTGATGGTGGCCCTGTGGGTGTCCTCGGCAAGGGCCTTGTCGGGCCCCGGCAAGTGTCTTGCCGAGGCGCCTGCTGTCATCCCTGGCAAGGCGCTTGCCGGAGGCCTTATGGTCTTCCTTGGCTGGGATCTCGCCAAGGGTTGTCGTCTCCTTCGTGCGTATCTGATCTTGAATGTCTTCACGAAGATCTGCATGCCACTATGGGGATGTCTCCCGAATCCTTGCCCTTTAGGGGTAGTGGACTCAAGGGTGATTCGCTCCGTAGGCGCGGGACAAGTCGTCGTGGCAAGGGTCTTGCTGGGGCTGCTAGAACTGTCTTCCGCCAAGGATCTTGCTGGGGGAGTCCACTTCGTCTCCTTTGCTCTTCGTGGTCTTGGCCTTGGCATCGTAGTTCTCATGAGCTTCGGTCTTACCCTGGTTCACCTCCCTTGCCTTGCTTGATGTGGTGGTGCATGTGGCTCAGCCTGCCCGTGCACAGTTATAGGGGTACAAAAAGTGTACCCCTCTTTTTGTACACCGACAGGAGCCCCCGGGCCTGGGCCACACATAAGCGCAACGCGTTGTTGGGCTAGTCCCAAAAACGATGCGCGGGCAGGCGGGGCGGTTTTTACCGCGCTAAGATTCTTTGCGCGTTGTGCTTCCCACGATTCCCGCGCGTGGCGCGGCGTGGGGAGGTGCGTGTGACGTGGGCAGCATGCGTGGGGTTGGTTCTCGCAGGCATGCGTCACATCATAGTAAAGGGGCAGTTCACGCCTTCCCCATAAACGGAGGGAGGCGTGGAGGCGCGGCCCATTTACTGAATGGGGTTGAGGCGCGGTCTTCAAGGCGTCCACTCCCCACGATCACAGGGTAGGGAGTGGTCGTCTCACCCGTCCCCTAGGTTCTGCACGTCCGCCACGTGTCTCCCATGCGCCTGGGGTGGCGAACGGTCGAGGTGGGAAACCAGGCCGTCGCTGGTTGGGGCGGCGGGTCGGTCCTGGCTCCCTGCGCCTTCCGTATCTTGATTGGCCGAGCGGGGCGGCCGAGCCCCAACCCCTGTCCTTTATAAAGAGCGGGAGGGGGGATGGCATCCCGCATTCTTTCATCTTCTTCTTCCTTCAACTTCTGCTCCTCCCTTCCATCCGTCATGGAGAAAGGGAATCCCGGTCCTTCAACAGTGGCGGCGAGGGTCGCCGCTCAACAACGCGTCCCTCCTTCTCCTGCGCCTGCGGTGGCAGAGCCAGCCGTGATGGGAAGGGGGGGGGCGAGGCCGTGGGCGAGGCCGGGGCGCTCGGGGAAGAGGAGGACGGGGTGGCGCGCCGGCCTCGCCTCCGCCAGTAGCTCCTCCTCCAATGGAGGGCCACGTTGGGGATGACCCTTGTGAGTTCTTCATCAGGCTGCGCCGGCCGCCACGTCATCGCCTTCATCTCCCGACTCCATTTGCGTGGGAGATGGAGTTAGATCCGCCGGAGTCGTTGTGGCTGCACATGAGGGACTGCGGGATCAGTGGCACGCGGGCCCATGTCGACTTCCCCGCCCCTCACGTGATGTATCTTGGTCGGGGATGGAAGACGTTTGCTCATATCCACCGCTTGACGGAGGGGCTCACTCTCCATTTTAAGCTGATGGAGGGTGGCCTTCTCTCCGTCAAGGTCTTCGGGTGCTTCAGGACTCGTGCAAGGTGCTGCGTGGAGAGCTCTTCTGATAGCGAAGATTCCTCCTCGGGAAGGAGTGACGAGGAGGATTGCGGCAGCGACGACGAGGGTAGTAGGCGACAGGATGACGGGTCCGATTAGGTGTCGGGTGCCGCTCCGTGCGGCACCAGCGACCCCATCATCCGCGTCGCCGGCTCCCTGAACTTCTCGGGGTTGTCTCCTTGGGCGGCTGGCATTGGGAGGCTGCGGAACAGGAAGAGGGCGGGCGGCAAGGCCGTCAAGTCGGAGTACGCGGGCACCGATGCCTTCGGCGCGTGCTGACGTCATGCCGCCTCGTCTTTGAGCTCTGCTTCCGACGCCGCCATCACCACCCAGCCTTTGGACGGCCACCAAGATGTTCTCTTGGTGTCTTCTGCCACCCGTAGCCCGCCTAGGCGCTCCTTTTATCCTTTTCGCCTCCTTGCCCTGCCTCCTGAGGAGAGGGATAAGAAAGGGATTACGGGCACCTTATCTCTTTTTAGTTTGTAAGCCTTCGGGCCTTTATTGAATTTAAAACTTGTAATCCCATCATTCATGTTTTTCATTCCCTATGGACTGTACTTGAGTGGAACGTTTTTAATGAAAAGGGATGCTTGATGGGTCATTTGTTTGCGGGTGGAACCCACGAAAAGGAGTAAATCCTTGATATCCTCAAGATAAACATGTCCTTGCCCGGCAACAGGCCTTGCCGTCTCCCCACTTCGCCTGACCTTCCTCACGCCTTTGGCGGAGGCAGGATGAGGCAGGTTCAGGCTCCTTGTTTCATCCTTTCGCTGCCGCGACTACGACCAAACTTGGCCCCAGGAACGAGCCCTAGGGCCTAGAGTTATGGGAGCACGGTAGCTTAGGGGAAAACGAGGTTTCACATACCTCAGTCCATAATGGAATGCATGATAAGGGATGAAGAACTTATCTGAAGCTGTAGTCCCCGGCAACCCTGGTTCGCCGTGGGTGAATCTTTGCTCTGGCAGCCCCCAGCAATACTGGCTTGCCGGGGGCTAGATGTTGGTCTGTTCCTCTTTTTTTTCCTCCCCAAGTTGTTCGCCACGGATATCCGTGTGTCCTGTGAACCAAAGAAGACAAAGAGAGACGCACACTTGACCTCTAAGCTAGGGGTTAGTCGCCGCTAAGCACTATCAACCCTAACCAAGGACGAGGCTCGACCTAGCAAGCATGCCATAACTTTGGGCGCCAGCGCTTCATTTACTTATGCTCAGGGTCTGCGCCTGGCTTTGTACAGAGGGTTACATGCGTCATCGGCAAGGCTCGTACAAAAGGTGGCTTGCCGGGGGCCCGGCAAGCCGCGCCTCACGGGTAAAACTTGCGAAGATGCTCAATGTTCCAGGAGTTACTCACCGGAACGGCATCTTCGGTCTCCAGGCGGACTGCGCCGGGTCTGGTGACTCGTATTACCCGATAAGGGCATTCCCACTTTGGCGTCAACTTGTTGGAATTTTTGGCCGAATGAACGCGCCGAAGAACAAGGTCGCCTTCCTCAAGGCTTCGGGCATGAACCATGCGGCTATGGTAGCGCCGCAAGGCTTTCTGGTAGCGCGCTGCTCTCATAGCCGCCCGAAGACGATCTTCCTCAAGGAGCGTTGCGTCATCCTGGCGTAGTTGCTCTTACTCAAGCTAATCATAAGCGAGTACTCGAGGTGACCCGTATATGAGTTCAGTGGGGAGAACTGCTTCTGCCCCATATACCAGGGCAAAGGGTGTCTGGCCGGTGGCTCAATTTGGCGTCGTTCTGATTGACCAAAGAACCACCGGCAATTCATCAATCCAGTGCCTTCCACTCTTACGCAGCCTGTCAAAGGTCTTTGTCCTTAAGCCTCACAGTACTTCAGCGTTTGCCCTCTCAGCCTGACCATTGCTTCGTGGGTGACCAACGGAAGAGAAACAGACTTTGCTGCGGAGGTCTTGGGTATATTGCATGAAGGTGCGGCTTGTGAACTGTGTACCTTTGTCGGTGATGATCCTGTTGGGTACACCAAAACGGCACACTAGTCCCTTGAAGAATTTGACGGCTGACTGAGCTGTGACCTTCCTCACTGCTTCCACCTCTGGCCACTTTGGGAACTTGTCGATTGCGACGTACAAGTACTCAAAGCCCCCGACAGTGCGGGGGAAAGGGCCCAGTATGTCGAGCCCCCAGACCGAGAAGGGCCAGGAGAGAGGAATGGTTTGAAGGGCTTGAGCTGGCTGATGAAGTTTCTTTGAATGGAACTGACACACTTCACACCTGGTGACTAGTGTCGTCGTATCCTGGAGGGCAGTGGGCCAGAAGAAGCCTTGCCGAAATGCCTTGCCAGCAAGGGCTCTTGACCCTATGAGGGATCCACATATGCCTCCATGTATCTCCGCCAACAGCCCCAGTCCTTCCTCTCGAGGGATGCACTTCAATTTCATGCCGTTCGGCCTCCTTCTCTACAGGACGTCATCGACGAATAGGTACAGAGTAGAGTGACGGGCTACTTTTTCCGCTTCTTCTTGCTCCTCAGGAAGTTCCCCTGTTTGGAGGAATCGGACAGTATGCTGTGCCCATGCTGGAGCCTGGGGCTCGACGGCGAGGACTAAAGGCATTTCCTCCGCTACAGGAGCGGCTGTCTCGACGGCAAGAGCTTGATGCTCCGCCGGAGCTAGCTGTCCCGTGGCTGGCTCAGTATCTCCGGCAACATCCTTGCCGGCGGCTCCGGGGAGCTCGGCAGGAAAGTACTTGCCGGGCCCTGATTTCCTTCTCTTGTTTTGCTCTGTTGATGGATCAACGGATGGTTGAGTTAGCTGAAGCACAAAGGTACCTGGTTCCACAGGTAGCTTGAGGGCAGTGCGCTTTGAGAGGTAATCAGCGATGTCGTTCTTTGCTCGGGGAACGTGCTCCGCCTGTATACCATCAAAACGCTCTTCTAGATTTCTCACTTCATCGACGTAGGCCTTCATCAACGGGCTCTGGTAATCTTTGTTGACTTGTTTGATGACAAGTGGCGAGTCGCCCCTGACGATGAGTTTCTTGATTCCAAGGTCTGCCGCGATCCTAAGACCAGCAAGCAGCCCCTCGTATTCAGCAGTATTGTTTGTTGACACCTCCCTGGGGAAGTGCATCTGGATCACGTACTCGAGGTGCTCTCCGGTGGGCGCGACAAGCAGTACGCCAGCCCCGGCGCCTTGTAAGGAGAAATCTCCATCAAAGTATATGATCCAGTGGCAACTTGCCTCCTTTCCGGGGAGAGCAGTCTCTTGAGTTTCTTCGTCAGGCGTCGCGGTCCATTCTGCAACGAACTCCGCCAGGACTCGGCTTTGAATCGTCGAGGTACTCTCAAACTTGAGGCCAAAGCTGGACAGTTCCAGTGCCCACTCTACGATCCTTCCCGTTGCGTCTGGATTATGCAATATCCGCTGCAGAGGGAGGAAAGTGACGACAGTGACCAACAATACGCAAGCACCCGACCGCAGTAGTGCGATCAGGGTGATCCTCAGTGTCAAAAATGATAGGTGTGCTGGACCACTTCAGTGGCCTTTGGCCATCAAATGACGGTTCCGCCGCTGTAATCTCACGCGTCCACTGTTTAAGCTGGCGGTGAGAGGTATGCAGCGAGGCGCTGCCATCGACGCACATGGCCTCTGTAGCTTTCTGAAATCCTTGGTCACCAAACTCATCGTCCTCTTCATGGTCATCGTCTTCTGGCTTTTTGTCATGGCCCCGGGCGGGCCTCTCCCGCTGTTTATCTTTGCCGCGACGGCCCGCCTGGCCGTCATGCTTCTTGTCGGACCCCTCAGCACCGTCCTGGCCTTTCTCCTTGTCCCGCCTCTCATATTCAGCCCTCTGCTTCTCAGCAAGGAGCTCAACCTGTCGGCAGTTTTGGAGATCATGGCCTTTGGTGCGATGGATCTTGCAGTATTGCTTGTCGGAGTTTCTTGGCTTCTCGGAAGCCGCCAAGGCCCGGCAGGCGACACATCCGGCAATTTCCTTGCCGGGGTCATCTGCCTTGGTTTTCTTGGCGGAGCCGGAGTCACCAGATCCTTCGACGGCAAGCACAGCTTTACCTTTTGCGCTTCCTGTTGCGCCGCTGACCTTTCTTCGCCGGGGCGGAAGTATCCTCATCTGAGGAGTCGGTTTCCACGTCGGCATCTTCGCCGGGGTACTTCCTTCCCTCTTCAGCTCGGGCACATTTGTCAGCAAGAACATTGAGTTCTACCACATCTTTCACCTTGTTCATTGCCAGTTCTTCGCGCATCTTGCGGTTGCGCACGTTCTGATGGAACGCGCTGATGATGGCGGCAAGGTGAACATCAGGGATATTGTACTGTACCCGGCTAAACCTCTATATATACTTGCACAGACTCTTGCCTCCCTTCTGGGGAATGACATGCAGGTCGCTTGCTTGGCCATGGGCTTGGTGACCCCCAGTAAAGGCGCCCACAAACTCATGGCACAAATCCGACCAGGAGGAAATAGAGTCTACCGGCAAGTGCATCAACTACGACATGGTGTTGGGTTTAAGAGCCAATGGAAAGTAATTCACAAGCACCTTAATGTCGCGGGCTCCGGTGGCATGCATCGCGATGGTGTAGATGCTGAGGAACTCAGACGGGTGAGTCTTGCCGCTGTACTTTTCGCGAACATCAGGTTTGAAGGTGCAGTGAGTGGGCCACTGGAACTGCCGCGGTACCGGATGGGGAAGAGGTGAATGCACCGTGGTCGCGGCACCGCCGGCTTTTCGGCCACTGGTCCGCGGGACTCCATCGAAGCGTCGACCCGAGGGCCCCACCGGACTTGGTTCGTCTTTGTTGGCCACCACAACAAGGCTTCCGATAGTGGCTCTCCATTCGTCAAGTTTCCTCGTGGTGGGAGGAAAGTCGAGGAGCAACTGTGCGCGTGCCAGGGCCTCTACTGGCGTTGGTGGCAGTGAAACCTGCACGGATCGCGACGCGCTTTGACTTTGGACCATGTCAGAAGGAGCTCTATCACAACCCCGCGGTCGCATGCTATTTTCACCAGCGCCTCGGCGAGTGGGCAGGTCTTCTACGTCCCGGGAGTGGCGCTCGGGGCTCTTCCCGCAGTGACGCCCGGGATCTTCGGCGTGGTTACGCCGTTCATCAAGCGCTGCCTGGGAGGAGCGCGCTGTTGACGTCGGCGTGGGAGTCTTGGAGGACCTCGCGTCGCCTTCGGGCGGGGCGGCGATGACCTTGGAAGGCCCCGCTCCACCCGCGAAGGACTTGGCTCCGCCTTTGGATTTGGCAACGTGTGGCCCGTTACCAGGCGCACAAATATCGCCGCCTCCCAAACTCCGCTGCTGGGATGGTGTTGGTGTTCGCGAGCAGCGCCCCGGGTCCTCTCTGCGACCGGTCCGCTACTCACCCGCGTTGGGACGGGCTGTCCATCTTCCGACTGGCCAACCGCCACCGTCGTCTTCTTCTTGGGCGCCATGATGACGAAGAAGCGCCGAACTAACTGCTAAAGCTGATTCTCACAACTGCGGCCCCCTACCTGGCGCGCCAGAGATGTCGGTGTGGAACGACACCTATGGGATCACAAGAATCCCTACTACAGTTGGCGGGGCGCGGGGTCGTGAGAAGAGCGGATCTAACAGGTAGCACATGGTTCGTTTATCCAGGTTCGGGCCGCGAGGATGCGTAAAACCCTACTCCTGCTTTGGTGGATTGTATATCTGCGTTCTTTAGCTAGCTATGGGGCGTGAGGAGCTCCAAAAAGCCGAATCCTTCTCCTGGTCGCCTCGGGCCTCCTTTTATAGAAAAAGGGGTTGCCATAGTGGCACACAGGAGGTGGAAAGGGTACAGTGATGCGAGCTTATCCCTCACATTACATGACAAGGCGCATTTAATGCATCTTGCTTAGGTGTCCTTGTTTTATCAGGGACGGGGGAGAGATCTGTCTCGTCCGTCGCCATTCCTCCTTGTGTCGACACGCGCCCTGGCCAGCGACGCCTGCGATGCCACGTAGGTAGGCAGGCAGCTGAGGTGGCGCAGTGGTGGGTCTTCACGAAGATCTGCATGCCGCCACGCAGGTGCCTGCCCAGCTGGTTGGCTCGGCAGCTGCATGCGAACGGTGGTGGAGGTTTAGTCGGCGTGGGCCTGATGGTGGCCCTGCGGGTGTCCTCGGCAAGGGCCTTGCCGGGGCCCCGACAAGGGTCTTGCCGAGGCGCCTGCTGTCATCCCCGGCAAGGCGCTTGCCGGCGGCCTTGTGGTCTTCCTCGGCTGGGATCCTGCCAAGGGTTGTCGTCTCCTTAGTGCGTCTCTGATCTTGAATGTCTTCACGAAGATCTGCATGCCACCACGGGGATGTCTCCCGAATCCTTGCCCTTTAGGGGCAGTGGACTCAAGGGTGATTCGCTCCGTAGGCGCGGGACAAGTCGCCGCGGCAAGGGTCTTGCCGGGGCTACTAGAACTGTCTTCCGGCAAGGATCTTGCCGGGGGAGTCCGCTTCGTCCCCTTTGCTCTTCGTGGTCTTGGCCTTGGCATCGTAGTTCTCATGAGCTTCGGTCTTACCCTGGTTCACCTCCCTTGCCTTGCTCGATGTGGTGGTGCCTGTGGCTCAGACTGCCCGTGCACAGTTATAGGGTTACAAAAAGTGTACCCCTCTTTTTGTACACCGACAATGAATGGCCACTAAATTTCCATGAACTTGTACATGCATTGGTTAGTTTCCTCTTGACCCTGCTTGCGTCGGGTGATCTAACGCACCTCGAAATCCAACATGTAATGGTACTACTACTAGTATAGTAGAATTGAGACTTATCAAACGGAAAAACGAATGTTTTTTAGATGAGCCCTATAAACCCTAGTGGGTACGTACTCCGGAAAAATAGATTTTTCCAAAACTAGGTCGCTCCCTTTCATGAATTCTGTAGTATACTCCTCCGTCGATGCTCCCTTTCATGAATTCTGTACTTCCTATCGCCGACATGTGGGAGATATAGCAACCGGGTCGACGTGTCAAGCACCAAATAACAGTGCAGAATAGCAGGGGGACGCACCCCACTCGTACCGGCCCAGTAGTAGTAATGAGAAATGAGACGTCAAATAACAATGTCGCACCTTCCCAGACGGACGAAGCAACCATTATTTGACACTTCGGTTCACCATCATCTCAAACCACGTAGTATTGCTTCTGCCTCAAGAGGGACACACGCATCGCCTTAGTACATCATGACACGTGGGACCGCATGACAGGCCATGCTCCCCCGCCGATCGCTCGGTAAAATCACCTCATTTTTACTATACTTCCTCCGTATCGGTTTACCACATGGCATGCACGTCGCTCTAGGTTGAGAATTTAACTGGCTATATATGTGATGAACAGTACTCTGGCCTTTTAAAAAATGTATAATTTTGTATAGTAGTACTATTGATGGATTGCGCCATGGAGCAAAAATTGAAATTAAAAAAAGGTGGTACATATAGAGAGCGCTCGTCGCCAAATTATGCATATAGTACTATTAAAAAAGCTAGTACGTGCTTAATTGGGGTGCTAAATTCTATTAAAGAAATACTAGTAGTATGTACATACTGAAGAGTTAAAGTAACAAGAAGAAACATAACATAGTTCTGGTGGGGGCTCAGCACAACATACCCCTCAAATTAATCTAAGCACACCTGAAATTAAACTATGCAACTAATCCGGTAGACACTCCATTAGAAGTTTAGAACCACCATGAGAAACGACACTGCCACCTTACTCGGAGTCCTCATCCACATCCTCGACTTCGTCCTTGTCCCTCTTCCTCTTGGCCGATACTTCTTTGCTTGAACCACACACTTGGTTGTTGCTCCATCCAACCCTTGTAGATGTTGAAACAAAGGTTGCCATCCATTGTAGTGTAGTGGATGTGGTCTATCTAGTACATTCCGCTGCCATGCATGACGATGAAATGTGTAATGAGGTTTCTCCAGTTTATGGTACGAAGGATGAACCGAGGCTCCTGCTAGGGTCAGCATTGAAGGCTGACGAGAGGGCACCAGCCGATTCTTCTGGAGGTCGAAGGGGTTTCCTACAACGAGGCCTATCCGACCGAGTACTTCTTTGTCATTCTTAAAGTCTACAGTAACGAAATTCATTCTTTTGTCCTTGAGGAAGTTCTTAAAATCCTGGCACTCAACATCGGCATGGCATATGTGGTAGACCAAGCAAACATTATGTACGCAAATCTGGATCACAGCGGGCTTCTTCCTCTCTTCGTCCTTTAGATCCTTCCCTCGTCCTAGGACTATGGTGTACTCAACATCTAGCCCAGCTACCCACTCATCATCTGAGTTTTCGAACATGCGGCTGAAGCGAGAAAGGCATCATTTCACCATCGCGGAAGAACGGGTGTAGATGGTGTCGAACTCATCGTCGGTGATGGTTTTAACCTTGTACTCACCGCCGATTGTGGAGATTTGGGACGCCATGCATTTGGGAGGAGGGTTAGGATTAGTGGAACTGCTGTAATGTGAATGGATGGGACGACTAGGAGCGAGCCGTCGTAGTATTGAAGGACCTGCGGGGACGAGTAGGAGCGAACTGCCAGCGTGCGAACGACAGGGTAGTGGCTTTCCATTCTCCCATGATACGGGCTTCCGAGAGCCCTTGGATCTGAGATCGAACGGTTGCATGGCGTGATTCTATACCTATGGGTGAATATCCTATCCTGGAGGGTTATTCTGCAAATTTTCAGCAACTTAGCATGCGACCGTTTGATCTTAGATCCAAGGGCTGCCAGCAGCCCGTATCATGGTCGCGCCTACCACGACCGTCACGTCGCTCGCGCGGTCGCGCCCTTGGAGATTTAACACGGTGCGTTAGGCTATCTGATGTTGGCATGTCATACATAGTCATCACTTAGTCACTCATACTACAACAAGGTTGGCTATAAGGTTGGCTATAAGTGTATTTTTTACTCCTCTCTATCTCTTTCTTTGTACTCCCTCCGTCCCATAATATAAGAACGTTTTTGACGCTACTGTAGTTCCAAAAACGTTTTTATATTATGGGACACAGGGAGTACTAGTATTTATTGCATTTGCCAAGGAGTGACCTCTTCCAATGAAATGGTGTTGCTAAGTTTGCTTCATTTAATTAGCAATAGACTCAAAATTGACTTTTCACCTAGGTACACGCACTTACCACCGTTTCTTCCTTAGGTCACCAAACTAGTCTCTCTCTTCTTGATTAACTTGCCACATCAGACTTTATGTCTATGTGGCAAGCTTAAGCACCTGTAGGAGCAAGTAAAAGTAAGTACAATAGTGCGCTTTACATGCCATTTTTGCATATGTGGAGGAAAGAGAGGCAAGGAAAAAGTGGAGAAGTGGGCTCTCATGCAAGAGCCAGCCTCTACTACATGGTGGAGCATTGGGAGAGGCACCTGTATGGAGGTGGTCAGGAATCGGGAGACTCATGCCGGTCGTAGCGCCGCAGTTAAAATTATAATGGCAAGTCAAATCACGGGGCCCCACCTGTCCAGCAGTAACTTGCTGTCAAATCACACAGCCCTACGTTTGCAGCAGCCTACTCCCTCGTCTCCTCCCGTCTCTGTCGAACCGACTAGGCGGAACTGCCCCGCCTACCACGCAGGAAAAGCCCCGCCCTCGACTTTTAAATACAACTACATCCGCTTAAGAATCCAATGACATACTTTTTGTGACATAGTAACTCATATTTAGTTAGCCAAATGGATGACCTAGAACTACGTGCAGGCCCTATAAACCGAGATGCCTAAAAATAAAAATAAAACCTAGACGGAGAGGGTAGTTCAGCACGTATCTTTTTAGATCAATATAGTCGGGATTCACCAAGGAGCAAAACCAAGTGGTAGGCTGCTCCTGTCGTGTTGGCGTAGCAACTCAAGCAGGATCAGTCTGCACACGAAATGGCGACACACTTAACAGGACCCCTTTGGCCGACATGTGGCTCATCCACTGTCTTGTTCCACGTGTGATGCACCAAATTACAGTTCGGAGCAGAAGTTGGAATTGGAGGCACCCCGGTCGTAGCGCCGCAGTAGTAGAAAATGAGCGATGAGGGGTCAAATCACAAAGCCCCACCTTTCCCGCATTAAGCTGGACGGACGAAGCAACCATCATTTCACTCTAGGGTGCAAGAGCATAAAGAAAAGAGAAAACAATGATGCGTGTGGCAGCTACCTAGGGCACCCTAGGGTAGGGGTCTCCACTCCAGATCCTTTTTTTTAAGCGCCTCTTCTACAAATCGGCTTCTCCCTCGTCCTCTTGAAGAAAACCGATGATGAGTGCGGTGGTAGGGTTTGTAGGAGTACTACGGTGTGCGGGGCCACATCGTAGTAAACGGAATCGAGTCGATGCCTTAAATATGTGTGGGCCGCTTGGTTTTATGGGAACGAGGCATCATTTTAGGTTCTGGGACCAGTGGAGATATAGTATGTACAAAAATATTTGGATGTAGGTTTGACCGAAAGGCAATGATGCATGGGGCCTGCATTTTGATATAGTCGGGGACTCGTGAAATTTGCTACTCTACTCAAAACTAGTAAGGTACACATGTATTGAACGCATGATATTTCGAAACCAAATTATGAATAAATACACACTATAGCATGTAAAGCTTTGAGTCATATATGCATGATGTAGATATTCGTTTAGTTCTTATAGTTCATTCATTCAAAATCAATTAGTTCTATAAAAATGTTAAGATTCATGGGGTTGTGCATTGTAAATCATAAAGTAAAAAACAAATAATGGCAATTTATTTAGAAAGAAATAATCAATTATGATACAGAAGATTCTAGAACAAAGGGGAAGTGCTTGTGTTTTGAGGTTTGTGCATTATGCTTAAGTTCAACCATGGAGTCTTCTAAATTGTACATGTGGCAGATCTGGTGGAATGTTGATGATATCCAATGGCCAGTAGTGCTCGGATTTGCCTATCTCTGCACTGTCGGGTTAGCTTCATCCAGCGACCATCTTTCAAAGTTATTGGCACACTATATAGTTCTTGTGCCATAGTTGCATGATTTGGGAAAAAGCTACTAGTGGGTTGTACTATCTATTTAGGAATAGAAGATGTATACATGGAAGTTGTAGGGAAAGAGATGACATGGAGCATCTCAATTCCTATGAGTAGGGATTGGAAAACAGATGTCATTTGGTTCACATCATAGGAACTTTTCTATTGAATCTAGAGATGACATGTATCTCAATTCCCATGAGGAGGGATTAGAAAAGAGATGTAATTTGGTTCATATCATAGGAACTTTTCTATTGAATATACGCTAATGTTTATTTTAATTTGAAATTAAAGGAGTATAGGAATCCATTCATATGAACCAATTGGCTCTAACGCTATAGAAATGATATCATGTTTATTTCCTTTGAAATGTGGAGTATATGAATCTATTCCTATGAACCAATTGGCTCTAAAGGAAAAAAATCCTATAAAATCATATCATATAGAGTTCCTATGATATTCCTCGACACTAAAGGATGCTTGAAATTGCTGCGGGTGATACGATGGTCTTTCTTTGTAGACTCATCACCCATCTTTATAGTTACCTCTCGAAGATGAAAGAAATGATATATATACATGGTATTCTACATGTGCAATTTGGTACACGAAAACTCGGTAAAAGTTTGCGAGGTTGGAATTTTCAATAAAGCTATATGCACTGCATTTCGGAACGGAGGGAGCATATGTCAGTTCCTAACACTCACGTGGAAGATTTGTGTGTAGGAGGAGTGGCTGTTCTGTTAAATGACATGGCAAAACTGACACTATTGGATGCCGATCTAACAGTTCTTACGGTGTTCGTAAGGAAAAGGCATGTGGCGAACGTTTGTCGAATAATGATTTACGGACACATGCATTGCATTGACGTGGCCCTCTCTCTCATGCACACACACCCTCACGAGTCATGACTCTCCCGAGTCCTCTCGCAGACTCGCATGTCGCACCCACCGTCTATCTGCAGGTAGATGTCACGCACATATGTGCTCTTCACACCCTACCCTCAGAACTTCTAAAAAACAAAAGACGGCACGCACATTTTATTTTAGCTCACACGTCACACACTTATAATATTACTCTTGCGGCAAACGTTCTTTGGGCATAGTATATTGCACTCTCACGAAGAGAAGCGGTGCACACACGCACTAGTTCTCTCACACCCACTCGCGGGTACACGTAGGAGTGCATTTTTTTGAAACTAGTACAACAAAATCACTCCACTATATATAAAAGCAGGAGCCTTGGCTCTTGCTTTACTAGGGTTCCTCTCGTTCACTCTCTCATGCTCTACAGATCTAAGCAACACATAGGTGGCCACACTCTCTCTCAGCTCACGGCTAGTCACAAATCCGGCCAGACAACCTCGACCAGGGCAGGGGTGTAGGTGCATCGTTCATGCTGTCCTCGATGGCGAGGGAGGAGACCAACGGCTCCCCGCGCGTCCCGATCGGCGGCCGTGCCGTTCTCTCTGAGAGAGTGCCGGCTCGTGAGGGCCTCCAACCCCTTCTTCCTCCCTGCGGTATTGTGGCCAAGATGCGGCCTCCCGACGCCATCTTTGCCACATGCCGACGACCCTCAGGTATACATTCCTTCGAAACCTGCCTTGCTCTACTGCCCCAGCTCCCTTCGTGTGGATCCTTTTCTACTTCCGTCCGTTGTTCCAAAGCCACCTAGACTTCGACTATTATTAGAAGTAAAGCTAGTTCATACAGTCGAGTCAAAGCGTTGGTTCAAACAGGGAAGAAATTGGGAAAGTTGTAGCATGAATCTAGGACTTGGTTCTAAGAGGAAACGGGGGAAAGTAGTAATATCTGTCATTGTTTAAATAACCGTATTTTGTATTGGCGCAAACAGGGATGTCTGTCTCCATATTGTTTCGGGATGTCTGTCTCCGTATCGTTTCTATCCGTGTAATCAAAAGCACACACCTCAGTTTTAGTACAACTGCACAAAATGAGATGGCTATCCCTCATTGCCGTCGTCTAACCTCCCGTCTTCAAGGTATCCCTACATTGGTAGTAACTAAGGTAGAATGACCAACACAATCTAAAAGAAGTTGATTCATACGTTTTACTTCCTGATTGCAGTGCAGGAACGAGCGAAAACAACTGCATCCTAGTCTGGAATGCACTTTCTACCAGTTCATCCATGGATCGAGGACTAGCCGGCATGGCTGCACGGCGGTTTTTTGGACAGTTGCGCGGACAAGAGGCATTGTGGTATGCTTATTTCTGCAAATAGCGGTGCTTAAATTTAGTGGAATGCACAAGCATTTCAGCTGGTCAGTACACTGCATGGTTCAGTTTAGCATTCCAGCTGAGACCACAATTATAATTGGTTATTCTGGAATGAGAAAACCTAACCCTGGATGGTGGCAACAAGAAAAAACCATAGTGAACTCCAGGAAATTTAAGCCTGTCGGGAGGCCCTTTGCTTAGAGAAGCCTTGCTTGTTTTTTCCTGATTTGTAAACCTTCTCACAACTTCGTCTTTTGCTGTGAACTAGTATATGTTTGTTATGTTCTATGAATCATTGAGATGTATAAAATTTCTTAACTTATACTTTTCAAGTATCTTATGAAGACGAGTTTAATGTGAGTTTTCCACATGAGCGCTGGACTAGCGTGTGAACGTTTGGAATTTATTACATTGTGGCCTCAATTAACTGCATGAACCACTGTAACAAGATACATAGTTGCTTATATGTCAGACAGCAGATTGTTGATTGTTAGCTGGTCGATAGCCTAGTGTTGAAGCGAGCTGAGCAAATGTGTCGTGTTTTGCACAACTACTTACAAGTAGGGTAGCACCAATAGTGTTTACAAGTATTATGTATACGTCGGCGCACAGTTCTCGAACGAGTGCTCTATTTCATCAAAACACACACTGCTCGTATGATAAACCGTGACAACTTATGTCTTACCATGCCATATTCATGAAAAAACTAGTGAGGACGCATCTGTTTCGGCAACAATTACGATGGTTCTCACATGATTCACGGGCACACAAAAGTAGCAGCAGTTCCCATAGACGGATTCAAACAGAGTACTAGCCCTAGAGGGGTCGATAACAGGCAAGGTTCGGATAATTAGACACAATCCAAACTACTATTAAACACTAGCTGGGGCAACTATTTCATGCCTCGATCTAATTTGGGATGGACATAAGACAGACCTTGCCATGAACATCATTGAGGACGTCCCGCAGCAGCTCAATCCTGTGAACCTTCATGAAGACAACCTTGTGGCCTTGCCACTGATAAACTTGTTTATGGAGGCATGTCATCTTCCTGCGTAAGCTTGACAAGAACAGTATGCCTCACAAACGAAGGACTAGCTTTGAACTTCTGGTGCTTCAGTACACCCTGGACAACACGCCTGACAACAGTGAGGCTAGAATACAACTCTTCATTGGTATAACCGCAAATGTCTTCCATGATCCAACAGCCTAAGAACTCTGTTTTCCCAGTGCGTATATTCAGGTCGTCTGCCTCATTGCGAGTGACATGTACAACCACACAATCCTTGTTTGCATCAGGGCTCTAATTGAAACTGAAACACATTCTGAATTACTTTTCAGTATAAGAAACGCAAGTTATTTAAACCACTATGTATAGCATGCCATCGAAGCTAATAAAATTTTGCATTATTAATCACCACATACTTCCTTTTCTAAAAAAATCACCACATACTTAGATGAAAAACCACAATCGAGATCGGCAAAGAAGGAAATCACCTTGGGCAGCTCAGCGGGGGGACACATCCTCGAAGGGGAAAAACTGCTCCTGCAGTGCCACGGGGGCTGTAACCTCAAACAGGGCGTTGACCACCTCAGTAGTGGTCGTGAGCGTATCTGGGGTCGGCTCGGTGGTTGCCTCCATCTTCTTAGAGCTCTCTGTCTTGTGGAAATCAGCCTCCCGCATCTGCTCCAATATCGGCAGATCTTTGCCTGGTTCTCCATGGTCCATCATGAAACTGACGAATACTAGGAGACCACTGAAAGGAAAATACAATCGCAATGACAACGAAACAAAAAAGAGAGTGGGGATCGACTACTACTTTGCAAAAGTTCTTTTTTTTCTCTGAACGAAAATATACCAACATCACGGATCCGCTTACCTTCCCTTCGTTCGGAGAGAAGAACAGTGGCAGATGCGAGTGTTGCCTTTCTTGAAGATGGTGAGGGAGAAGGGGATTTAGCAAAGAGTGAAATGATGGTTGCTTCGTCCGTCAAACTTAGACTGTGGCGAGGTGGGGTTTTTTGATACGACGGCTCGTTACTGCCGTGCTACGACCGGGGTGACTCTCCGCCTACATACTGCCTTATAATTTGGTGGATGGCATTTGGGCCCGCGTGCTACATGGCCTACATGTCGGTGAACAAAAGTATACCGGCATTCAGTAGAGGGAGACGTTTCAATGACCTAGCAGGAGCCAGAAGCGGTAGAGTGTCTCCACTGTACTAGTAGTAATTGTTTTTCTGGGTAGCTGTAGAGTGTCGCCACTGTACTAGTAGTAATTGTTTCTCTGGGCCCAAGACAAAATAGCCCATCCACACTAGTAAATAGTAAAATCAATTCAAAAGCCCATATATTTACTGAATTGATGGATGGTTATGTTGAAGAGCAAAAAAAGGTGTTTCAGCTGGGCAAAAGAGCTTCTGAACGTGCTGGGCTTCTATTTACAACATATTGTGGTCATAATCCAGTAAATTTTACGACCCAGGATGTTCATTCTACGGACCTGACCGATCCATTTGACTGTGCCTGCCGAAAACAGTGCTGGAGTTAGATGTTGTTGCCCTTTTCAATCTGTTTTTTTTGTAAACCTGATGAACAATTAACCCTCGTGCTTTTTTACAGTTTGTAAGCTGGAGTTAGATGTTTCTGCCCTTTTCAACTCGGTTGTGACTGTCATATTTTCTTTGAAACAAGGCAAATGGCTTGCCATTCGTTTAATTTAGAGTGAAATATTGTAACAAATCCCAACCAAGGGAAATAACATCACTCTCGTCGGCTCCTTGAGCTCACTGTGCATTACAGAAGCCAAGTGATTAGCCCCCCCCCCCAGCACCCACAAACTTATTTCGAACTAGCTCATCAAATGGGCTGTAAATTTTCATAGGAAAGGATGCATGACCGTGACAGATTTGGATTCTGACATTTGGGACCCGTGAGGAAATAGCCTATCCAAGGTGGTGTCGACTTACTAGCCAGTCAACAAACGATTTTGCCTACCAGCCATTGGATTGACATCCAACATCTGCCGTGCATCTTCTATCTCTTGTCTTCTTCTTCCTCCAGACGCCCAAACCAAACCACCCCGTCGGCTCCGCCTGCTCCCGCCTCCCATGGCTGGTTGCGCCTCTGCCGCCCTAACGTATGTACCCTCCAACGTTGGCCAGTCCCTCCCTCTATTCCCCCACACGTCCTATTATTACCCTGCGACGTCAGCCCCAACATGCACCTGCGCCCGAACCAGTCAACCCTCGAACTCCCCTCCGCCTGCGACTGGACCGGCGCATCTTCAACGGCTCCTGTTCATTCCGTCCGAGGCCTCGCCTCGTCCTCCGCCTTGCGGCCTTAGTGAGCCAGGGTAGTCTGAGCCACGGGCACCACCACACCAAGCAAAGCAAGGGAGGTGAGCCAGGGTAAGACCGAAGCTCAAGAGAACTACGATGCCAAGGCCAAGACCACGAAGATCAAAGGGGACGAAGCGGACTCCCCCGGCAGGATCCTTGCAGGGAGACAGTTCTAGCAGCCCCGGCAAGACCCTTGCCGCGGCGACTCGTCCCGCGCCTATGGAGCGAATCACCCTCGAGTCCACTGCCCCCAAAGGGGAAGGATTCAGGAGACATCCCCATGGCGGCATGCAGATCTTCGTGAAGACATTCAAGATCAGATACGCACTAAGGAGACGACAACCCTTGGCGGGATCCTAGCCGAGGAAGACCACAAGGCCCCTGGCAAGCGCCTTGCCGGGGATGACAGTAGGCGCCTCGGCAAGACCCTTGCCGGGGCCTCGGCAAGGCCCTTCCCGAGGACACCCGCGGGGCCACCATCAGGCCCACGCCGACTAAACCTCCACCACTGCATGCATGTAGCTGCCGACCCAACCAGCTGGGCAGGCACCTGTGTGGCGGCATGTAGATCTTCATGAAGACCCACCACTGCGCCACCTTAGCTGCCTGCCTACCTACGTGGCATCTCAGGCATCGCTGGCCAAGGCGCGTGTCGACACAAGAAGGAGCGGCGACGGACAAGACAGATCTCTCCCCCATGCCTGATAAAGCAAGGACACCTAAGCAAGACGCATTAAATGTGCCTTGTCATGTAATGCGAGGGATAACCTCGCATCACTGTACCCTTTCCACCTCCTGTGTGCCACTGTCGCAACCCCTTTTTCTATAAAAGGAGGCCCGAGGCCACCAGGAGAAGGATTCGGCTTTTTGGAGCTCCTCACGCCCCATAGCTAGCTCAAGAACACAGATATACAATCCACCAAAGCAGGAGTAGGGTTTTACGCATCCTCGCGGCCCGAACCTGGATAAACGAACCATGTGCTACCTGTTAGATCCGCTCTTCTCACGACCCCGCGCCCCGCCAACCTAGTAGGGATTCTTGTGATCCTATAGGAGTCATTCCCGCCGACATCTCTGGCGCGCCAGGTAGGGGGCGCAGTTCTGAGAATCGGCTCTAGCAATCAGCCCAGCACTCCTTCATCTTCGTGGCTCTTGGAGAGGGAAGGAGGCCGGAAGATTAGCGCTCGAAGCGACTACAAACAGAAGCTAAGTTGCACTGAACCCTTATTTATTCTATCCTTCTTATATGAGGTTATTCCCCTCGGAGATGTCACGCCTTTGTATGAGAAACCTGCACGCTAGGGGGCTCTCCCACGATCGGCAACGCTCTTGCCCTGTTTCGTGTCCGCTCAACAGCTCAAGCGGCTGCGTCGAGAATGGTAGAGTAGCCTTCCGCGATCAACAACGCTCTCGATTCTGACTCGAGTCAAGCTCGATAGTTCGAGCGGCCACGTTCAGAACGGAAAGGTGGCTCGTCCGGCAGCACGCATACCTGGCAGGCCCATGGGGATCCGTGCCCAAAACGCCGCTAGGGGCTTCTGCGCCGGCGAGCCTACCCAATCGACGTAGGGCGCGCATACAAAGAGGAATTGAACGGGGAAATAACGTGCATGAAATTAAGAGTACCGCAAAGTTATATTACATCACATCATTGCTGCGGTTCTAACTAAAGATGAAATTTTTCTTGGTCGTGAACCTGCAGCGGCGGTGAAGAACGGGATGCCTAATCTCGGCGCTGGCCTTCCACCCTCTTGATTTCGTCGATGCTGCTGATGACGGGCTTGATGCGCTCCTTGAGAACCATGAGGTCAATACCGTCCGGCAAGCTATCCATCACGGCACCGAAGTTGAGGTCGAGGTTCCAGTACGCCATCTTGGTGAGGACCTTGGTCATGACCCCCCGGCAAAGTCGCCGGGCTTCCCCGACCAACGTGGCCGCTTTGCTAGAGTGAAGATAAGCCAAGGCTCCAAGGACGCCCTCGAAGAACAGAGTCATCTTGGTGTTGACGGTCCCACTCCGCTCAGGGGCGTACCTCACGTTTGGCATCCCCATGGTGGCCAACTGCGAGGTGACCCTGCCGGTGACGTCCTCCAGACGGCTGATCCATCTGTTCTCGCCCGCCACATAATCCTGGTGGGAGGCGGCCTCGTTCACCCGCAGCTGCTTCTCCTCCTCCAGACTCCTGGTCAAGGTCTCCTCCCGAGCCCTGCTCTCCGACAACATCTTCTCGAGATCCTCCAGCTTCATCTTGAGATCTCTGATGGAGTTTTGCGCTTCGGAGAGCTCCCCAGCCCTGCTGATGACCGCTCCTTGCGCCTCCACCAAGGCGCTATTGAGTGTGCTTTTCTTGTTGGACAGCTTGAGGGCCTGCTCCTTCAGCTCGTCCTGCACCACCTCCAACTCCCTTACTTTGCCGGCATGGGACAGAGCCTGGGCATCGAGTGCCTCCTTGTGCCTCCGCTCCAGCTCGCGAGTCCACCGCGCGACAAGGGCCTTGAGCTCCTCATACTTGCCACGAAGTGCTGTGGCAAGCTGCACCTCACGCACGGTGAGGTCCTCTTCCTGGGAATCCAGTGCGGCTTGATGCTGGTTCCGGACGGGCTCGACCGCGGCAGCCAAGTTCGCTGCCTTTTCCTGGGCCTTCTCGATGTCAGCCATCTTCATGGTGAGCTCGACATTGCGCTAGGCCAATTCCTCCCGAAAGGCCCTCTGCTCCTCGCGAGTCTGGTGGAACCAGGTCTGCGTCTCAGCAATGCGCGCCTTGAAATCCACCTCTGCCTGGTCCATCGTTGCCGTGCTGGACTTAACCTTGTCCAGACGGACACGGTAGAGCGCCTGGAGTTTTCGGAAGTTGGCCTCCATAGCGTGGAAAAGCTGCTCTTCTGGAGAACCATCACCGCCAACGTCCGGCTCACCGACAACCTCGAGCCCGGTGGCGGCAAGCACCTCGCCGTCAAAGACTTCCCCTTCGGCGGGCGCCCGGGAACTTGACACCCATGGGAGATGGACGAAAAGATCGTCGCCCACCTTCAGATATCTGCCGGGGCCTGAGGTTGAGGAGGAGGGAGGCTGATCATCAGCCACCTCTTCCTCGGCAGTGGCCTTGCCGGCTTCCCCGGCAGGCCCACCATTGCCACCCTCGGCAGAAGCCTCGCCGGTCGCCTTGGCGGCCCCCGCAGCGGTGTCCCCAGAAGCATCCTTGGCGGCCTCATCAGTGGCGACCTCGTCAGCATCCCTGATGGCCTCCTCAGCAATGTTCCCAACAACAGTATCCACGTCCTCCATACCTATTGAAGGAGGGCCTGGATAGTAATGGGAGCATTGAAGCCAAGAAAAAGAATAAGGGAAAAACAGAGACGGAGGACAGGCGACTCACCAGTGCCAGGCTGTGAAGCAGAAGTCCCCTCCCCGCCAGCATCCGGCACCGTGGCAGAGTCACCAGCGCCCAAGTTCCCCTCTTCCTCCTTGGGTGTGGGCTCCGTGCTTGATGCCCTTGCTGGGGACGCCCCTCGCGGCGGCGTAGTCGATGGGGGTGGTGTGTTGGGGGTAGCCCTCTGCGGCTCCTCCTGCTGCCGCTCCCCTCCTGCAAACCCGACAAGGTCAACAAAATAGCATCGAACTCCTACCACATGTGGAGTAAGAGGAGGGTGAAGAACTTACGCTGGGGGCTATGCCGGGGGCTGCTGTCCGGGCTACTCAACACCACCAGTGGCGTCTTTGAAGCCCCAGCTAGGGGCTGACTGCTCGCCGAGGCCTTCGCCCTCTTCACCCTCTGGGCCAACGTCTCTGCATCCTTGCAAAAGCAAAAACGGATCAAGATGAGTGACTTAATTCAGAGGAATTGAAATGGCAATGAGGAATGGAGTACTTACTCGTCATCCACTACCTCTTCTTCCACCACTTTCCTTTTCCTCTTCGGGCTGAGAGGCCCAAGATCAAAAGTGACCTCCGCGTCAACATCCGAGTCGACATCTGCCGAAGGAGGCGAAGACGGCGGGGTTTGTGCCTGCCCAGATGTGGAAGGGGCTGATGTCTTCTTCTTCTCAGCGGCCTTCGTCAGCCTCTTGGCTGTCGCGGCCCTCGTGTGACGCCCGGACCCCTCTAGGGTCAATTGAGGCTGCATAGCCCTACCGGGCCGGACCGGCTCGCCGGAGCCAGCCCGCCGCGGGATTCACCCTCTTCCCCTGGTTGGCGTCGAGCCCGCCGCCGCCTCCTCCTCCTCCGATGACTCCTCGGCCACGTCTTCGATGAGCGGAGCTCCAGTGTCGGCGCTGCTGACCTCCCCGGAGGCCGCCGCCCACCGAGTGAGCTCCTCTTCCTCTGCAACCGTTGCGGCCTTGTCCTCCACACCCCTGGCGCTGCCGGCCTCCATGGCAAGCTGTGCCTCCCTCGCCCTAGTGGCGATGTAGTTCATCTCTGCCTGGGTGGTGTCCATGACAAGCCACCGCTCGGCGTTAGCATTGACATACACCTCGATTAGGGTGTCAAAGAATTGCTGCACATCTGCATCCTTCGGCTCCTTCCAGCTCGGGACAGGGCCATGCGCGTTACAGTCCGGCATCATAGCAATGATCTCGGACCGACGTGAGTTGTTGCACAGCAGGACCACCCTCGCTGGCAGCTTGAAAAACGACCCCTTGAGGGCCTTGCCAACCTTTAAGGCAGCCCTCGCGGCCTTGCCGGTCCGTTCGACCTCGCCATCGCGACCCACATCAAGCTGGAAAAGTCGCTGGCAGAAGTGGGCATGCGCCAGCACTGTGAAGTTGTGATTGAGGCCGGGGCGGAGTCGCATAATGTCAGCCGGATTCGTAAAGAGCCAAGCTGGCCTCCCCTTGTTGTGCAACAGGGCGATCCGGCGGCGAATGAAGTCCACCCCGATCATCTCAAGGGTGATTCCGGCCCGGGTGAGCCGGAGAATCCTGGTGGTGGCGACAATGAGCCTCCCGTCGGCAACGTCGACATCACTCCAATCACTACCGCGGACCGGCGGCACTCGGCGGACCTTGCAGAATTTTGGCGGGTCTTCCACTACAGGAATCAGCTATTTTGCCGTCTGCCACGGCGGACGGCAAAGGCATGAACGGCGGACGGCAAAGGCCTTTGCCATCAGCCACGGACGGCAAAAGGCTCCAGCAAAGTAGGCTACGGTAAACAGCTACTTTGCCGTCTGCTTCCTGGCGGCTGATGGCGAAGGCCCTTTGCCGTCTGCGGCGGACGGCAAAGAGAGCGGACGGCAATAATTGCGCTGTCAGTCCGTTAAGTGGCTACATGAATGTTTTGGCTAATCTGCAGAAGAAACTTACCACAAGGAGCTCGTACATGGCCCTTGCCTGCATGTCATTCCGTGCCCTCTCCTCCTCCATCATCTTTGTCGTCCTCTCCTCCAACTCCTGCTGCCTCTCCGCCACCTCCGCCAGAAGTTTCTCCGTTCTATCTCTCTCACTCTGTATAGCAGCCTGCAACACCACTCACATGACCATTTGTAATCATTGATGGAAGCGCACAGAACGTAATGGAGAAAGATAACTGAGTACGTATCACTAACCTTGATGGCGAGTTGCACTGGCCGTTCACGAGGCCTTATCTGAGGAGCGGAGCTCGACTGGCACGCCTTGATCTCCGGGAGAGTGCTAGGACAACGGATAAGTCCATCTCCAATGGCTATGGAGCCATGGGACCTCCCGCCACCAGATATCATCACCAGCTGTGGATCAATGGGACCCTGGCTCGGGTTAAAGTCCTCCCCTTTCCTCGCCTTCCCCTCATCTCTATATCTCACGAGCTTGTTGTGGGAGGAGATGTTGGTGAAGTTGTTTGCATCATCGAGGTCAGACTGAGAGAAAGCCTTGACTTTCTTGAAAGAGGCAGTGTGGGCCATGGCATACAGGTCGTACACCTCTGGCACCTTATCCGCCTTATTGCAGCGTGCCTGAAAGAGAGAAACAATGAAAATTAGTAATTAAAGGTCTCAAGCTAGCATGATGAATGAATTGCATGAATCATGAAGCAAACCACATACCCAGTTGCGCCCGAACTAATATAAGTTGGAGCTGCCTTGATGGTGTGTCACACCTTCCATTTGGGCACGTCTGTCCTTGGCCTCGTTGTGGAGGGCTAGCCATTGTTTTGAGCACCACTCATCGACCAACACCTCCCCACAATCCATCCGATCCGCACACCATCTTGGAGGCACCTAAGTTAGCAAATAGAAACTTGAGCGCTACGGCTAAGAATTACTAAATGAAGGAACTTAAGTAGAGAAGGCCTTAAGAATTACCTTCATGTACTGCTCCTTACTCAGGAACTTATCGCGGCACGCCGGCTTGGTCTTCTTGATAACACGCAAGGCGTAGTAGTCTCGAACAGCCTGCACCCGAGCCTCGTGCCGTAAGTTTTGGAGTAGGCGCTTGTAGACATTCTCGATAACATGTGCCGCATCCTCCTCGTATCCCTCCTCACACCTGTAGAATGTCTGCAATCAAATGAGACAATATTGATTAGTACAATTAATAACTAGCTAGTTGAAGATTTTTAAATGTGTAAAGGAGAAATTACCCAGAACTTTTTAATCACCATGTCTGCCCTCGTGTCGCACACGACACCGTCGATAATCTCATCCGGCGGGGCCGGGGCAGCCACGTAGTGCTCCCAGCTCAATCCAAGCTCTGGAAGCCGACCCTCACCAGGCAACGTGACAAACCCCGGGAAGTTTTGCTGGCAAAGAACTCCAAGGACGGAGTTGGGCCGGCGGACACTATGATGGTGGTCCCTTGACGTAAAAAAATTGAATACCTGACACTACTAATAATCTCGATCAGTATCATCAATAAATGCATAATCATCATCATCACTATAATCAATGATGGGCTCATAGGGTTCATTGGCATCAACATGTGCAAGGCCACCTTGACGTAATCGGTCAAGCATTGACAGGTCATCCGCAGCAGTAACCTCTTCTTGTTCCGGCTCTTCTTGTTCCTCCTGTGGGGTGATGTCGGATTCATTGTCGCTGTCTACTTCAATGTTTTGGGGTGAAGTATAGCGGTTCTTGAAACGCTTTTTGGAAAGACGTGTCTCTTGGAAGAATTCTCCTTCATATGTGTCTGGGTTAATGTGAGGTTCATAATCCTCTTCCTTTGGGGGAGAAAGTTTAGCACGTGGCAGCACTTCATAAACGACATCCCAACCTTTCAGATTTGGATTAGTTTGGCAGGCCCACGGTAGATAGAATACTTGGGTCGCCTGTTGAGCCATAATATAGACATCAGGAACATCTAAATGAGTGCTTTGGTTGATTTCAACTAGCCCTATATGTTCATGAGTCCTTCTAGTCTCCTTCGGTTGAAACCAATAACATTTGAAAACTACGACATTCGGTGGGTTTTCACCATAGAACAGAAGTTCATAAATTGCTTCAACTCTCCCATAATACTCGGTACCTCCTTCGCCGATAGCAGATACACAACAATTTGTAGACTTTCGGTCGGCCATAGATAGCTCTTTGCCATAGGTACGAAAGCGATACCCGTTGATGTCGTACTTGTCAAATGAACGGACCTTATAGTCAAAACCATTAGCGACTTGTCTCAATTCGGCATCCATAGACTCTGAATTAGCCTACAAGCTTAATATGAAAGGATTGTTGCATTATGGACAAATTAGCGAATGAAATGAAATTGTCTAATAGAAATTACCGTTTGTTTGAACCAAGAGATGAAACCGGGATAGCCACCTCCTTGCTTTGCGAGAAGCTCATACTCTTCAACGGAATCCTTTTGGATCTCCGTTCCATACGAGAATATGGTGACGTATCGACTGTATGACATATCCAGGAATAAGAGTAGTTCAAAGGAAATAGAAGTTGAGAAACAATGTACCGAGAACTTACTCGATGTACTGCCGCACTTCTATCAGGTTGTTGAAGATATACAACGAAATGGTCCACCATTCTTCGTTATCCAAAGATACTGGATGTGAAACACTAGTTGGTGCGAGATTCCCTTTGAATAGGTTGAGGTTGGATCCACCCATTTTAGGCTCGTCAGCATTGTACCGAGGCTTCGGATTATGCAAATGATGATTTTTGGCTTCGTAGTGCGCTGTTACGAAGTTTGCCGCCTCCTTTCTGACGAATGCCTCAGCCATCGATGCTTCAATTCTACGTTTATTTTTACATTTTTCTTGAAGCGTCTTCTGCATCCTCTCAGTTGGGTAGCACCAACGATTTTGCACGGGCCCCCCCAATCTTGCCTCGGTCGGGAGATGCAAAATCAAATGCTGCATTGGATTAAAGAAGCCCGGTGGAAAGATCTTCTCTAACTTGCAGATCAACTCCGGCGCCAACTCTTCCATTTCTTCTAGCACGCTAGGCGATAGTTCTTTCGCACGAAGAACACGGAAGAAATAGCTGAGTTCTGCTAGTACTAGCCATTCATCCTCAGGGATGAAGCCACGCAACATCACCGGCATTACCCGCTCAATCCATATGTGCCAATCATGACTCTTGAGACCAAATATCTTCAGTTTATCAAGATTTGCTCCCCTCTTTAGATTCGCTGCATACCCATCGGGGAACATGAACTGCTGTTGCACCCACAAGAGAATTTCCCTCATAGCTGGCCTTCCAAGATTGAACCATGCCTTTGGCTTCGTCCAGTTCTGCTTTCCTTTCGGTTCTTTCATGTTTTGTAACGGCCTATCACATAGCGCCTCCAGATCGACTCTAGCCTTAGTATTATCCTTTGACTTCCCATCTATGCCGAACAATGTACCAAAAAGTGCCTCGGCGATATTCTTCTCAGTGTGCATCACGTCGATGTTGTGTGGGCAAAGGAGGTCTTTGAAGTAAGGCAGATCCCATAAGCATGTTTTGTGAGTCCACGCGTGCTTAGTATTATACCCCTTGAAGTACCCTGGACGTTGTGGATCTGGCTCGAGAGCGTTTAACTGATTCAGGGTCTGTTGGCCTGTCAATGCAGGTGGTGCAGAGTTTTTCACAACTCTACCCCTGATGAAGTTCTTCTTTTCTTTCCTGAACTTATGGCGAGGATCCAGGAACTGTCTATGCATGTCGAAGCAAGAAAACTTGCGACCGGCCTGAAGCCAACGAGACTCAAGAGCTCCCTTGCTTGTGGGGCACGGGAACCTTCCATGCACACACCAGCCAATGAATAGCGCATACGCCGGCAAGTCATGCGTCGAGTACATGTACCAGACACGCATTATGAAGTTTCGTTTGCTATAGGCGTCGTATGTCTTGAACCCATTATCCCAGGCTTCTTGCAATTCGTCCTTAAGCGGCTGCATGTACACATTCATATATTTCCCCGGATAGTTGGGCCCTGGAATTATCAACGTCAGGAAAATGTTCTTTCTTTGCATAATCTGTCCGGGGGGGAGATTGAGTGGAAAGACAAATACGGGCCAACAACTATATTGGGCTGCGGTCATACCAAACACACTGAACCCATCGGTGCTAATGCCGACTTGAGGATGCCTCGGATCTGCCGCTTTGTCAGCATGTAATTGATCAAACCTTTTCCACGCAACACCATCCGATGTGTGTACCATCATCAGTTTCCCATCTGCATCTAGTTCGGTTCTTTTGCCTGTTTTGTGCCATGTCATCTGTCTGGCCGTCTCTTCGACCATGAAAAGACATTGAAGTCTTGGTACGATTGGCATATACCGAAGAACACTAACAGGGATTTTGGTCTGTGTCTTCTCACCCATACCGTTGTCTACCACAATATACCTGGAACACTTGCAAATGGGACAATAGTTCAAGTCCGCATAGTCAAGCCTAAATAAGGCACATCCTTTCTCACAGGCATGTATCTTCTCATAGGGCATCTTCAGTGCACGGAGGATTTTGTCCGACTGGTACACGTTTGCAGGCATTACATGGCCTTTGGGTAGAAAGCGTCCAAATACTGTCATAATTGCGTCATAGCATTCTCTGCCCAAGTTGAACTGAGCCTTCAAAGCCATTACTTGTGAGATGGCATCCAACTGACAAAGCTCAGTGTGCTCGTGGAGCGGACGTTTTGAAGACTCCAACATTTCATTGAAGGCCTTTGCAGATTCCTCCATCTCCTCATCCGAATCCCGAGCATCATCATAGTCTTGCACCATCTTTTCCATCCCGGTACCATGCTCGTCGGTGCGACGATGATCCACCTCAGCTCGGTCACGTTGGGCAGACTCACCATGAAATGTCCACACCATATAATCGGGCGTAAAACCATTCTTCTGCAGGTGTTTACCCATTTCCGCCTCTGTCCTCTTTACACAATTGCCGCATCGGAAACAGGGGCACCAAGTTTTCCTCTGGCCATTTGCAAATGCGGCTTGCACAAACCCCTTGGTTTTTGTGAACCATTCAGCGCTCCATTTGTTCTGACCAGTGTGACCGGTATACATCCACGCACGATCACTCATCTTGACTTTCAGAGCTACTGGACACACAACAATTATATATATAATTCACCATGTATATATTCATCAGTTGATCTACTTTGTCAATTTTATTACGTCCATGCAACCTACACTCTAATAGTAATGATAGGTCCTAATCCCACCCGAGTATGTGTAGATTGGGTTCATTTTCCCATATGCTATGCTCCGGATCCGACGCAAAATTTCGGCAGCACCCCCCCGCTGTTCTCCTGGTACACGTCTCTGCAATAAACAGAGAGGATGTGTACCCGGAGAACAACAGGGGAGGCAATGACGAAATTTATGCGTTAGATCCGGAGCAAAGCATATGGGAAAACGAACCAAATCTACACATACTCGGGCTGTCCGTGGATAGCGTTGGACAATTCGAAAGAATCAAGGTTATAAATATGCAAATGCATGCATATTTATAACTATGACGCTTTCGAACGGGAGACACATATTGGTTACGCATACTGATGATTCAAGACAAATATATAG
This sequence comes from Triticum urartu, assembly GCF_003073215.2. NCBI lineage: Eukaryota > Viridiplantae > Streptophyta > Magnoliopsida > Poales > Poaceae > Triticum > Triticum urartu. Next base: position 415,393,599 of record NC_053022.1, on the reverse strand, counting down.
CTAGCTACCAAATTTCATGTCATTTGTGCAAATAATTAATGGGGGAGAAGGACATGTCATTTGTGCTCACCCACGAACGAAGGGGCAGAGCTTGTCAAACGCATGGCGCGGTCGTCAAACACCAAACCTCATAGCGATGAAACAACTACACATTTAAATCTACCCGATCAACGCAATTATATATGATGTTTTTCATAACAAAATCGAAAAATATATGACCTAACTAATAATTCACAAATATATAACCCCGTCGGCCTCTGGAAGGCCAAAGAGCACCTTTTCGGGAGGTTTAGGGGGTCGGGGTGTCATGTCGGTGTTGGGGTGCTGTTTCGGGGTTAGGGTGTCGTGTCGGGGCCGGGGTGTCGGGGTGTGGTGTCGTGGTCTGTGTGTCGGGGTGTGGTGTCGGGGTCGGGGTGTCGGGGTCAGGGTGTCGGGGTCAGGTGTCGGGGTGTGGTGTCGGGGTCGGTGTGTCGGGATCAGTGGTCGGGGTGTTTCCTTCTATCCTTCTTCTTCTTTCCTTCTCTTCTTCTTCTTTTTTCTTCTTCTTTCCTTTCTTCTTCTTCTTCTATCCTTCTTCTTCTTTCCTCTCTTCTTCTTTCCGTTCTTCTTCTTTCCTTTCTTCTTCTTCTTCTTCTTTTTTCATCTTTTTTCTACTTCTTTTACTTCTTTCCTTTTCTTCTATTCTTCTTCTTCTACTTCTTCTACTTCTTCTACTTCTTTTCTTCTTCTTCTTCTTCTTTTTCATCTTTTTTCTACTTCTTTTCTTTTCTTCTTTTTCATCTTTTTTCCACTTCTTCTTCTTTTCTTCTACATATTCTTTTTTATAACACTAACACTAAATTTTCTTCTTTTCTAACACCAAATCTAACACTAACACTAGCACTAACAATTAAACAAGAATTAAACAGCAAAAAAAAGAAAAACAGAAAAAAAAAACTCACCGGAGCAGGGGGCGACGGGAGCGGCGGCGGCGCCGGACGACGATGGGCGGTGGCGGGTGCGGCGAGGGCGGGGGCGGCGCCGGGCGGCGGGGGCGGGGGCGGCGGGGGCGGGGGCGGAGGAGGTCGAGGGAGAAAGATGAGTAACGGGCGGGGGAGGGGGCTCGGCCGTTAGTTAGGTTAGTTAGGGTAGCCTTTGCCGTCCGCCCTCCTTTGCCGTCCACTTCTCTTCATATTTGCCATTTGCGGCGGACGGCAAAGCGGTGGGACGTTAAGTATTTTTTAACCAGCTCCTCAGTGGGCTCCTCAGGAAGAAATTGGAGAAAGGGGGGCATAACCCGCAAGAAAGATAATCGACGAAAAAGAGATACCGATTTGGAGCAGGATCGGCGCAAGCAGCAGGAATGACGCGTGTCGCCGGGTGTTCCGAATTCTCTCCCCCCGTCTTCGCTCCCCATAGGGGCCTGAAGGAGGCCCGGAGCTCTTGAACATCAACCATCGAGGGGAAGAAAAAGGTGGACTTCGTCCGGTCCCCCGACAGCGCGCTCTCCGGCGGCTCCATAGTCCCGGCGCCCATAGCCACCCCCTTGCCCATGACGAATTTGGGCGCCATGGCGACCAAGAAGTTTAGAGGGCTGAGGAAGGGGGGTGGCGAAGAAACAACGGCGGGCAACGGCGGAAGCTTAGGAAGGAAGGAAGAGAGGAAACGGCGGCTCTGAGATGGGAAAAGGCACGAGGAAAGAGGAGAAAGTGAGCATCGCGCCCGCGGTTATTCCTTTCTTATGGGGGAAAACACGGGCCGCCTCCTTTCACATTAACTGTGGTGTGACGCATGCCCGCGGGAACCAACCCCACGCATGCCGCCCATGTCACACGCGCCTCCCCATGCCGCGCCATGCGCGGGAGTCATGGGAAGCGCAGCGCGCGAAGAATCTTACCGCGGTAAAAACCGCCCCGCCTGCCCGCGCACCGTTTTTGGGCCTAGCCCAACAACGCGTTGCATTTATGTGTGGCCTAGGCCCGGGGGCTCCTGTCGGTGTACAAAAAGAGGGGTACACGTTTTGTACCCCTATAACTATGCACGGGCAGTCTGAGCCACGGGCACCACCACACCAAGCAAGGCAAGGGAGGTGAGCCAGGGTAAGACCGAAGCTCAAGAGAACAACGATGCCAAGGACAAGACCACGAAGAGCAAAGGGGACGAAGCGGACTCCCCCGGCAAGATCCTTGCCGGGAGATAGTTCTAGCAGCCCCGACAAGACCCTTGCCGTGGTGACTCATCCCGCGCCTACGGAGCGAATCACCCATGAGTCCACTGCCCCCAAAGGGCAAGGATTCGGGAGACATCCCTGTGGCGGCACGCAGATCTTCATGAAGACATTCAAGATCAGATACGCACTAAGGAGACAACAACCCTTGGCAGGATCCCAGCTGAGGAAGACCACAAGGCCCCCGGCAAACGCCTTGCTGGGGATGACAGCAGGCGCCTCGGCAAGACCCTTGTCGGGGCCCCGGCAAGGCCCTTCTCGAGGACACCCGTGGGGCCACCATCAGGCCCATGCCGACTAAACCTCCACCACCGCATGCATGCAGCTGCCGACCCAACCAGCTGGGCAGGCACCTGTGTGGCGGCATGCAAATCTTCGTGAAGACCCACCACTGCGCCACCTCAGCTGTCTGCCTACCTACGTGGCATCTCAGGCATCGCTGGCCAGGGAGCGTGTCGACACAAGAAGGAGCGGCGACGGACGAGACAGATCTCTCCCCCGTCCCCGTTAAAGCAAGGACACCTAAGCAAGACGCATTAAATGCGCCTTGTCATGTAATGCGAGGGATAACCTCGCATCACTATACCCTTTCCACCTCCTGTGTGCCACTGTGGCAACCCCTTTTTCTATAAAAGGAGGCCCGAGGCGACCAGGAGAAGGATTCGGCTTTTTGGGGCTCCTCACGCCCCATAGCTAGCTCAAGAACACAGATATACAATCCACCAAAGCAGGAGTAGGGTTTTACGCATCCTCGCGGCCCAAACCTGGGTAAACAAACCGTGTGCTACCTGTTAGATCCGCTCTTCTCACAGCCCCGCGCCCCGCCAACCATAGTAGGGATTCTTGTGATCCCACAGGTGTCGTTCCCGCCGACACGAGAGGAACAAGGAGATGACTGTATGTGGAGAGGATGATACTAGGGACCCACCAGCATCATGGGAGTACGCAAGCAAGTGCCTCTATAGTACAAGCCCAAAAATATGGTTCCTCCTAATGGTTGGACATCTGGGGCTCACGCCATTGTTAATGTAGTCAATAAACGAGAGAATTACACTACGAGCGGCTGACACCAGGGACCCAGCAAGTGGCACAGTTTTTTTTGAGGAACAAGCAGTTGTTATTTATACTAGTTTTAGCGACGGATCAGGGTAACAATGGGGCTGTGCGGTGGTTGTGGCCCGTCTAGCCAGGGTTTTATTTATGTTTACCACATCATGAGCCCAGTTGTGTTTTTTATTGCTAAAAATGGCTAGCCTAGTTCTATTTTTTTTAATACCCAAACAAGGCCTACTTGCTTTATCGGCCCTGCTGGGCTGCAAATCTTTCAAGACGAGGAGAGTTTCATTCAATTTGCCCAGAAATGGGCTGTACATTTTTAAAACACATCAAACCGGGAATTACTTTCAATTTTTTTCATTACAAGATCTTAAATTCCATTGATTTTTATGCGTGGACAATTATTTGGATTTTATATTTATATAAATTATTTTTCAAAATAGTTTGAATGTGAATCGATATTTCTGGATTAAAACAGTTGACCGCACCAAAATATGCAAAATTTCATATACTTTTTAACCGTGGCCACAATATGGGGTGTAATACTAACAAAAAGAAGATGGGCTCCAAAAAAATATTAAGAATTAGCAAATGGCTTGTACATTATTAGAAATAATGGCAGATGGTATGTATGCTGTTTTCCCCAGATTTGAGGCTGACTTGTGCGCCTACTACAGGTTGACGGATATGCTTTCATAAAAAAGGTTGATGCACACGCAACGCCTTGTCAACTTAGTCAATACACAAGAGCAGTGACTGTTGGATGTCCATCCAACGGCTGTCGTGCTTCTTCAATGTCTGCTCTTCATGCTCCAGCTACTCAAACAAGCGTCGGCGGGACTGCCTGCTCCCTCCTCCCGCGGTCGGCTATGCTGCCGCGCAGGCCTCACGGCCCGACCGTACTCCCATCACTGGCCTAGCCATCCCTCTACTCACCCACACATGTTGTTATTCTACGGCGACGACAGACGAACCAGTAAACCCTCGTACTCCTCCGCGTGGGAAACAACTGTCGAGTATTCCCTGGCTCCGTGATGTTCCCTTCCTAGGCATCGCCGTCGTCCACCGCCCTGGTGCTCTCGGGGCAGCCTGGTCAACATGGTCAATGAACAACATCCATCGAAAGTGGACTGTACATGGAGAGGCTGACAGCTGGGTCCACGACCGCACGCAAGGAAATGCCTCCTTATTACGCAAAAAATAATGATTCCTCCACCTGACAGCTAGGACCCATAGGAAGGGCCTCTGTATTTCGCGAAAAAAACGTTCCCCCCGCTGACAGGTCGGACCCACTAGCTATATCCTCGCACGCAAGGAAGTGCCTCCTTATTACGCCCAACAAAATGAATACCCCCTGCTAGCTGGGACCCACCATATTGTTGAGCTGACTTGTGTGCCTACTAAGTTGACGGGGACGGAGGTCTTTGTCAACTTAGTCAATACTCCAGTGACCGTATGATGTCCATCCAACGGCCATAGTGCTTCTTCAACCTCTGGTCTTCTTGCTCCAGCCGCCCAAAGCAGCGCCGGTCGTGCCGCCTGCTCCTGCCTCCCGTGGCCGGCTGTGCTACCGCGGAGGCCTCACAGCCCCCATATTACTCCCACCACTGGCCAGGCCATCCCTCCACTCAGCCACACCCCCTGTTATTCTGCGGCGAAGGCAGCCTCACACCGCAGCTGAACCAGTGAACGCTTGTACTCCTCTCCACGTGGGCATCCACTACCGCGTCTTACCCGGCTCACGTCGTCCCCTTCCTAGGCCTCGCCGTCGTCCACCACCGTGGTGCTCTCGGCACGGCGTGGTCAATGTGGTCAACGACCGAATTCCATCGGAAGAGTACTGTATGTGGAGAGGCTGACAGCTAGGTCCACGGCAGCCGCAAGGAAGTGCCTCCTCATTACGTGGAAAATAATTATTCCTCCACCTGACGGCGGGGACCAACCAGATGGGCCACCAGTAGTTTGCGAAAAAAAATCGTTTCCCCTGACTGCTAGGACCCACTGGACGGGCCACCGTATTTCGCCAAAAAATGGTCCCCCCGCTGTCAGCTCAGACCCAACGGAAGTGCCTCCTTATTACGCACAAAAAAATGAATACTCCCCCGGCTAGCTGGGACCCACCTTGGTGGGAGGCTGACTTGTGGGCCTACTAAGTTGACGGGGATGAAGGGCTTTGTCAACTTAGTCAATATGAATGATTCTAGCTCCAGTGACTGTACGATGTCCATCCGACGGCCGTAGTGCTTCTTCAACCTCTGTTCTTCTTGCTCTAGCCGCCCAAAGCAGCACCGGTCGTGCCGCATGCTCCTGCCTCCCGTGGCCGGCTGTGCTACCGCAGAGGCCTCACCTCCACCTACTATTCCCACCGCTGGCCAGGCCCTACGGCGACGGCAGCCTCACACCGCAGCCGAACCAGTGAACCCTCGCACTCCTCTCCGCGTGGGCTTCCACTGCCACGTCTTCCCTAGCTCCACATCGTCCCCTTCCTAGGCCTCGTCGTCATCCACCGCCGTGGTGCTCTCTGCGCGGCGTCGTCAACGTGCTCAAGGAACGACTTCCATTGGAAAAGTACTGTACGTGGAGAGGCTGACAGCTGGGTCCACGACCAGAGCCAAGTTTTTCTGTGATTTGCCATGTAAGTCGCTTTCTCAGGCCTGTTGGGCTGCAAATCTTTCAAACGAGGAGAGCTTTCATTCGGCTGCCCGAGAAAATGGCCCATCAGTAATGAGAAATGGGTTGTACATTTTTAAAAAACATCAAACCGGCAATTAGTTTCAAATATCTTTTTTTCATTTCAAGATTTTAAATTACATTAATTTTTATGCGTGGAGAATTTGTTGGATTTTATATTGATATACATTTATTTTTAAAATCAGTTTGAATGTGAGTCGAAATTTCGGGAATAAAAACAGTTCGGACCGCAACGAAATATACAAAATTTCATATAATTTTTTAACCGTGGCCACAATATGGGCTGTAATGCAAACAAAAAGAATATGGGCTCCGAAAAAACCTTAAGAATTAGCAAATGGGCTGTAAATTATTAGAAATAATGGCAGATGGGTCGTATGCTGTTTTCCACAGATTTGAGGCTTTCCTAGAAAAAAGTTGACGCACAAGCACTGACTGTTGGATGTCCATCCAACGGTCGTCGTGCTTCTTCAATCTCTGCTCTTCCTTCTCCAGCCGCTCAAACAAGCGCTGGCGGGACTGCCAGCTCCCTCCTCCCCGCGGCTGACTGTGCTGCCGCGCGAGCCTCACCGCCCCACCGTACTCCCATCGCTGGCCTAGCCATCCCTCTACTCACACACACCTGCTGTTATTCTCCGGTGACGGCAGACGAACCAGAAAAACCTCGTACAGTCGTACTCCCCTCCGCGTCGGAAACAACTGTCGAGTCTTCCCTACCTCCGTGTCGTCCCCTTCCTAGGCCTCGCCGTCGTCCACCACCGTGGTGCTCTCGGCGCAGCGTGGTCAATGTGGTCAACGACCGACTTACATCAGAAGAGTACTGTGCGTGGAGACGCTGACAGCTGGGTCCACGGCCGCAGCAAGGAAGTGCCTCATTATTACGCAAAATAATTATTCCTCCACCTGATAGCGGGGACCCACTGGACGGGCCACCGTATTTCATGAAAAAAACGTTTCCCCCCTGACTGCTGGGACCCACCAGCTATACCTTCGCACGCAAGGAAGTGCGTGCGGGCAAAAAAAACAAAACGATTCGCCCCCCTGACTACTGGGACCCACCAGCTACATCTTCGCACGCAAGGAAGTGCCTGACAGTCAGGACCCACCTGTTCGAAGCATACATAGCGTTGTCATTCTGGTCATGAACGTGGACGTACATATATACTGGTGGATGTAGAGGCGCACACGTGTCGTAGTAGAGGAGCGCACGTTGCATGTACACGTACATACAGCGGCCAAGGTGCAAGAAAGAAAATACGGCCACGTATGTGTACATATGGGCGGGGTCTCGAACGCCTACTCGCGCATACGTACGGTGAGGGCTCGTTGACATGGTTGGGTCGGAATGGAGAAACAGCGTCGTCGTCGTGTTCATGGGGAGGCAACGGAATGCGTCGTGTTCATGGGGAGGCAACGGAATGCGTCGTGTTCATCGGGAGGCAAAGGAACGCTTGGGAGCCAACCGGCTGGGTCGGAACGGAATGGTTGGTCGTGTTCATCGGGATGGCTTGGACGGAACAGGCGATGGAAACAAGGCCTGGCGTACCGCAGAACGGAGGAAACGGCCTTGTGTTTGACCAGCCACGTTCGAAACGGGATCCTGTTCATCGGGAGGGGTCTGGCGTACCGCAAAGCGGACGAAAGGACCTCCTACGGTCGAAATGGGAGTCCTGTTGATCGGGAGGGGTGTGGCGTAGCCCAAAATGGACGAAACGGACCTCCTACGGTCGAAACGGGGGTCCGGTTGATCGGGAGGGGTGTGGCGTACCGCAAAACGGATGAAACGGACCTCCTACTGTCGAAACGGGGGTCCTGTTCATCGGGAGGGGTGTGGCGTACCGCAAAATGGGACTCCATGGGATACTATTCATCTCCACCATCGACCTCCTCCAGCCTCCATGGGCTACAGTCGACTTCCTCCAACCTCCACGATCTCATGTTCATCCAGCCTCCATCGTGTGCTACTCCACCGGCTACTATTCAACCACCCCTCCACGGGCACCCCTCCACCGTCTACTGTTCATCCAGCCTCCACACCACGGGGTCATGTTCAACCACCCCTCCACCGTCTACTGTTCATCCAGCCCTCCACGCCACCGGGTCATGTTCATCCAGAAGCAACGCCACCGCTCACTATTCATCCACCCCCCCCCCCCGCAACGCTAACTGTTCATCCCAGAGGCAGCATCAATCATCTTCAGTTAGCAGCAGTAGCGAAGGAATCGCTCGATCGGGTTCAGTTAATAGCCATCGATCGATCGCTCGGGTTCAGTAATGCGTAGCCTGCAGTGCAATCGTTCGGGTTTAGTTAGAGCCCAACGCCTTGCTCGGGTTCAGTTAGAGCCAACGCCTCGCACACACGCGCGTACGTGTACGAGAGTAACGTGCATCGCTCGACCCTCAACCTCTCACCGTAACCGGGAACTCCCTGAAATTTTCCTCAACCTTGCTTCTACCATGGTTTTTTCCATCATGGACGGCCCAAAGAATGTCATGCAGCTGCGTCTCCGGCCCGCCCAGGACGAAAAGCCCATTTTCTGTCATGATTTTTTGTAATAGAAGTAGGAGCCCACCACGTCTATGATGATACCGGGTTTTGTCACAATTATCATCATAGAAGAGTGATATGTATGACATAAAAAAATTTCGTTCGGCCCAAAATGTCACGGATGTGTCTTTTTTTGTAGTGTAAGACACCACATGATGATCGGGTGTGATAGGCTCTACAATCACATACAACAGGTGCAAGACGGTTTTGCACATGAGGAATACTCAGGTTAAACTTGACGAGCCTAGCATGTACAGACATGGCCTCGGAACACTAGAGACCAAAAGGTCGAACATGAATCATATAGTAGATATGATCAACATAGAGATGTTCACCATTGAAGACTACTCCATCTCACGTGATGATCGGACATGGTTTAGTTGATTTGGATCACGTATTATTTAGATGACTTGAGGGATGTCAATCTAGGTGGGAGCTCTTAAGTAATATGATTAATTGAACTTAATTTATCATGAACTTAGTCCTGATAGTTTTTGCATATCTGTGTTGTAGATCAGTGGCCCGTGCTACCGTTCCCTTGAACTTTAATGCGTTCCTAGAGAAAGCTAAATTGAAAGATGATGGTAGCAACTACACAGACTAGGTCCGTCACTTGAGGATTATCCTCATTGCTGCACAAAAGAATTTTGTCGTTGATGCACCGCTAGTTGAAAGGCTGCCGCAGGAGCAGATGCTGATGTTATGAACGTCTGGCAGGCTTGATCTGATGACTACTCGATAGTTCAGTGTGCCATGCTTTACGCCTTAGAATCAGGACTTCAAAGACGTTTTGAACGTCATAGACCAGATGAGATTGTAATGCCCCGAGACCGATGCGCCAGGTGTCTTCTAGTTATTCGTTGTCCTTGCCATGTCATTCGCTTGCGTGTTGCACTTTGGCATGTCATCATGTGCATTTCTTTTGCATTCATGTCCATCTCTTGCATCCAGTCACTTTCTCCGTTGTCCGTTTCGGAATCTGACACTCCCACACGCACCCGTTGCCCCCTCAGTTCTTGTTTCGTGAGCGGGAGAAAAATGTTCTCGGAATGGGCCGAGATTTGTCCAGTGCCCTTGGTATATCATTGGTAGACCGTCTGTCAAATTCCCGTTCCATTTGGAGGTCATTTGATGCCCCAACGGTTAACCGCGTTAACCAAAACCCCTCTTTCTTTGCAGCCCAGTACCCCTTCATAACAACCCACTAGCCTTCTAAACCCCCTCCATGCTCTCCGTCGTTGGATCACGATCGTGTGGGCGAAAACCACACCTCCTTTGTACTATCCTAGCTCCCTCTACCTATAAATACACTTCCCGCTCCATTTTTCATGGGCGAAACCCTAGTCCCCTTCCTCCTCGCACCGCCGGACATGTCCGCTCGGCGGCCGGACACGTCCACCTGCCCCCGCAGCCAATCTCGTGCCTCCACATGTCCACCCATGCCGTCCCCGCCACCGCGGCATGCCCAGGCCTGCGCGGAGCCCGCCCGAGCCCATCGGGGCCCGTCCCTGCCGCCACCCACGCCCGTCTCGCCGGACATCGCCGAATCTCACCGCCGCCTCGCCGGATTCCCGTGCCGCTCATCGTCGACCCGCTGCTCGGCGCACCTCCGCCGTGCCTCGCAGCCGCCTCCGCGCTCGAGCGCCTCCCGCTCGCCCGAGATGCAACCGGCGCCTGCGCGCCTCGCCATTGACCATCGCCGGTCGCCACCGCCTCCACGCCTCAACTGCGCCGCCGCCTTCGAACTCTGGCGAGCTCCAACCACCAGATCCCGTTGCTCCCATTTCCGCCACAGGTCCCTCCGGCCGGATCTGGTCGGGGAGCAGTCGGATCCGCCCCGCGCCCCATTCCTGGCTTCCTCTGCCGCCGATGCGCCGCCGCTCGCTGGATCCATGACACGCCGTCGTCCTGCACCGCTGACCTCTTCCCTGCATCGCTCCATCAGGAGGAGACGACCTCGTGGGCCTCAGCCCAGCTCCATCGTCCCACCTCTGTTTCTCCCCACGGCCCAGATCCCTCCTCTGTCCTGGGCTTGGCCCATGGTGAGCCTCCCGCTATTCCCCGCCCGTGCGTCTTATAGTTACATAACGCTCATCTGTTTTTTCGCCAAGTCCCTGGTAACATCATCATGCATGCAACTTGTGTGGACCATATCTTTGTGCATGTTGCTCCGTTTGCCAAGTCCCTGGTAATGCTCATCTCTGAGTGATCTTCGTGGTAGTGTCTTTTTCAGGCATGTTACTGTCCATCTTGATGCCCTAATCATTGTTGCAAAAGTGTTATATGATATAACCTGCTGGGAATTGTCATAACTTGTTGTTTTGTCTTTTTCATTGCATTTTGTGTGTGCGTCTTTTGCGCCTCATGTCTACATGTTTTAGGAGCACATTCATGCCATCTTTACAGTGGTGGAACCCATGTATTTTTATGTACCTTGTGGGGCCTAGCACAAGCTTGCAAAGTGTGCCACTTGATGTTGCTGATTTCTGAGACAGTGATTTTTGCCAAGTCTGTAACTATTACAGTATGTTGCTATGTTAATTTGGTGCTACCATCCATTCCATGCATAATCTGGAGGTGCTTAGTTGACATGTTTTGATGTCCATGTTATGCTTTATCATGGCATGCCTCTTGATGCCTCATACATGTCCTTTAGCATATGTTTTCATTTCCATGAACATGCCTAAATGATGTTCCAGTTTTCTGTTAACTTCATGATGCCATGTAGTGAGCTTGTTATTGATTAATCTATGCCTCTTTTTGTTATGCTCCAATTTCATGAATTTGAAGTATACTAGTACTTTGTCCACATGCCAAGTTTGTTAATTTTCGATTTCATATGACCTCTGTTCCAAGCTTGCAAACATGCTATGTTACTGTTGTTGTTGTTTTACTCTTGCTGAAACTGTTACAACTTTCAAACTTGTCTTGTTTGTTCCCACTAGTCCATGAGCCATATGTATATCATGCCTTGATGTTATTTGCTCCTTGTTATGTGTACTTTGATGCCATGCCCTTGATTGCCATATAACTTGTTGTAGATTGTCTCTTTCTTTCTCTCAAGTTGCCATCATGCTAAATCCGTCATCCTGTTAACAACATGTTCCTTTTTGCAAGCATCATAGTTATTACTCCATGCATCATATGAACTTGTGCCCTTGGACTAAGTTGAAGTATATCATGTCTATTACATGTCCATGGCTTTTGCATAATTACTTAAGTTTCTATGCCTGCTGTTATGTGCCTCCAAAGTCTGAGAATCATCTTATATCATGTTGCATCACTGATAGAAAAAGGGCCTATAGTCCCGGTTCGTAAGGGCCTTTAGTCCCGGTTCCGGAACCGGGACTAAAGTGTCGGTACTAATACCTCCCCCCTTTAGTCCCGGTTCAATCCAGAACCGGGACTAAAGGCCCTCCACGTGGGCAGTGCGCAGAGCCCAGTCAGGAGACCCTTTGGTCCCGGTTGGTGGCACCAACCGGGACCAATAGGCATCCACGCGTCAGCATTTCTGTGGCTGGGGTTTTTGTTTTTTTTTTAAAGGGGGGGGGTTGGGGGTTTTGGGGGGTTAATTTAGGTGTTTCATATATTGTGTTAGCTAGCTATAATTAATAGAGAGAAGTGTCCTCTCTTATGTCTGTGCTTGGTTGGCGCTACGTACTATACATACGTATAGAGAGGACTAGACACGCTGGCTAGCTGGTAAGCAAACGAAGAAAACAGAAGATCGTCATGAACATATATGCATACAGAGAGAAGTGATATCGACCACCTCTCCTTCTCCGAGAGATTGGTCGAACAACAAGTTCTCGTATATCTATCTAACACTACCGGCTACAGATATACAATAATTATCTCTTACAAATATAATCATACGGACTCAGGGTCCACATAGAATTCTCCGTCTTCAGGGATCACGTGGTCAAGAAAGAATGCCGCCAATTCCTCTTGAATTGCTCGCATGCGAGCTGGTGCTAGGAGTTCATCCCGCTTCCGAAACATCTAATTTGAAGAAGGGGGTCAATACATATATATATATATGAATGAATGAAACTCAACACAAATGATTGTAATAAAATAAAATTGTGAATGTTGTTATTTACGTACTTCATATTGTTCGTTAGAGTACCCGCCCCGCTCACAGGTCGTGTGGCGGATGGACTCGCAGATGTAGTATCCACAGAAATCATTCCCTTGTTCCTGCCACAACCACTTTACAAGAAATAGAGGTCAATCAAACTGATAAGCAAGAATGCTAAATGGTATTGATGAAACTAGCGCTTGAATCACTAGGAGATGCGCGGAACATGCTACTATAGTACTAACTCTCGGGTGTCTAAATTCCAGCTCCTTCGGCAGTCCCGGAACTGTTTTGGTGAATTTTCTCCAAACCCTGCCGGACAAAGAAAACAATTACTTGATATCAGGAAATGAACAAAGTTGCTGATATGGTGGATAATGATCGATTTAACTTACTTCTGGAGTATTTGAGTCATGTCTGCATAGTCCTGGGGATCTTTTCGTTTAGAGTCTAAGACGGTTACTACTCCCTGCTCAAGCTTAATCTCTAGGAGAATATAGTGGAAACTGCACACACATGCATAACTCATCAATTACATTACTATAACCTTGACTAATATATAAGGGAAACCGAATACGCACAAGATAGTAACACTCACCTGAAGTTGTAAGGAAAGAGTATTATATCTTTGTTTTGATTTATTACGAACGATCGTAGCAAGTTGGCCTCGGTATCTGCGGCATTAAGTTTAACCTCAATTGCATCTACGAGATATGTGTTAATGAACCCAATATCACCGACTTGTCTTTTCTTCAATTCGGCGATCTTCAATCTGCATAATATAGTGAGGATGATTATAAATACATGCAATGAAAGAGCTAAGCTATATAGAGAAACTTAATGACAGAAGTAGTACTACTTACAGACAGTAGCAGGCGACCGTTGTTTTATCGAGGGCCAATTGATTGAAAAACTGATAGAACTCCTCAAATGGAATAGGCAACAGATCAATTCCAATGAGGTCATGCTCCTTTTTAACTTTCACATACAAAGTACTCCTCCCCCCAGAGTCTCTGCAGATTTTCAAGTACCAATCATGCAATCTTCGCATCATCGTTGATAGAGATCTTTCATCTTTGAAGAGAGGCTTCCCGTACTCGTATATTTGTATCTTCACGTCCATGGGTTCATAATGTACTTCGTCGGGCAGGTAATCTGCAAGATTGCTATAACCGGGCACCATCCTCGGATCATTAGCGACGTTGTGGCTAGGCACCTTGAGCGGGGGGCACGATTGCTTCGCTTGTTCGCCGAGCTGGGAAATTTGTTTCCCAGCTCGTCGTTCTTTCAGCCTTTGATCACTGACAGTACTTCCCGACCGCTCCGCTTCGACAAATTCCTTTCCAATAATGCGGTCATAGTTTCCTTTCGGCAGATCAGACTTTGGTGGTTTTGTCAGGGCAGCCAGAGTGCGCTTCACTTTCACCCGATCTACCTTCTCCTCCGGAGGTGGATGTTTCTTTGCTTTCACCCCTTCGAAGAAGTTCCTCACTTCTTCTCGCGCGATCTCGGCGTTCTCCTCCAGGGTCCTCTCATATGGTAACTTCTCTGGAGTCTTCAGAGAAGGACCGAATCTGTATGTCCTCCCGCCTCTGGTTGCACTGCTAGACGCCGAGCAGACGTAGCGGTTGTCTTCTTTACTTGCTTAAGAGGCGGAGGAGAAGGACTATGACGCGCCGGAGCAGCTGGAGCGGCGGCAGGTCTCTTCCGCCCTTGCTGACGAGGCGGAGAAGGAGGAGGCTGGCTGCTCGGGCGCGTCGGCGCAGGCGGAGAAGGAGGCGGAGTGCCGCCACGCGCTGGAGAAGGAGCCTGCCGAGGGCCCTGATCGTCACTCGCTGGAGGAGGAGGCGGTGGAGGCGGAGTGCCCTGACTCGCCGGAGGAGGAGGAGGAGGCGGTGGCGTCTAGTTCGGAGGGTTGATGAGCTCCTTCCGCCATAGGCATGGAGTCTTCAGAGCAGACCCCAGCCGAGTCTCCCCTTCACCGGTAGGGTGGTCAAGCTGGAGGTCCTCAAATCCCTCCATTATCTCATCCACCATCACCCTAGCATATCCTTCTGGAATCGGCCGGCAGTGAAAAGTTGCGCCGGGTTCAGTAGGATAAACAGAGCCAACAGACGCCTTGACCTTCAAATTCATCCATTGCATCATAAGGTGGCAATTTTGAGACTCCATTATAGCATCCACGGGATAGCTAGCAGGAGCCGTCAAGGCATGCTCCGGCTGAAGCAGCTTGGTGGAAGCCACGCTGCTTCTGTGCTGAGATGGCGGGGTAGCTTCCGGGGAGGCTTCGGCAGTACGTTTGCTGCGATTTGCTTCTCGTTCCTCTATCGCGTCTACCCTTGCTTGCAGCGCCTGCATTTGGGTCTGTTGCACTTTTTCCTCCTCTCATGGGATTTGTAACCGCCTGCATCCGAAAACCCAACCTTCCACGGAATGGAGCCTGGCGTGCCTCGTGTCCGTCCAGGGTGCTCAGGATTCTTGAGGGCCATTGTGAGCTCGTCGTTCTCTCTGTCTGGAAAGAACGTCCCTTCCTGCGCTGCTTCGATATACTGCTTAAGCTTACTGACTGGTATGTCCATTTGATTGTTCGTCCAAATGCACTTCCCTGTTACAGGGTCCAGGGTTCCGCCAGCCCCGAAGAACCAAGTCTGGCGACGGTCTGGCCAGTTAATTGTCTCTGGTTCGATCCCTTTATGAACCATATCATTCTCAGTTTTGGACCACTTAGGCCGGGCTACGAGGTAGTCACCTGACCCCGTGCGATGGTGAAGCTTCTTATTCGCAGCATTTTTCTTGTTTGTCGCCGACATCTTCTGACTCTTTTCCGATGTCTCGTGGGCCACAAATGCGGGCCAGTGATCTCTGATCTTCTCATATCTGCCCTTGAATTCTGGTGTCTCATTATTTTCGACAAACTTATTCAGCTCTTTCTTCCACCTCCTGAATAGTTCTGCCATCCTCTTCAGAGCAAAAGACTTGATTAATTTCTCTTTAACTGGGTTCTCTGGATTATCCTAAGGCGGTAGGGTGAAATCTGACTTCATCTCAGTCCAAAGATCATTTTTCTGCATATCATTGACATAAGAGACCTCAGGGTCTTCTGTAGCCGGCTTAAACCATTGCTGGATGCTTATCGGGATCTTGTCCCTAACCAGAACCCCGCACTGAGCAACAAATGCGTTCTTTGTTCGGATGGGTTCAATCGGTTGGCCGTCGGGCGCGATTGCTATGATCTCAAACTTTTCATCCGAGCTCAACTTTTTCTTCGGGCCTCGTCTCTTTACCGAAGTTGTGCTCGATCCGGAGGGCTAGAAAAAAGAACAAAGACTTAATTAATATGTGTACATACCAAAACAACGAATGCATCAATCAGCTAGTCAACATAGGGTTAACTAATATATATACCTGGCCGGACTCGGTTCGGTCACCGGAGCCGTCATCACGGTCTCCTTCTTGCACCGGCATTGGGTCACCGGAGCCGTCCTCATGTTCTTCTTCTTGCACCGGCATTAGGTCACCGTAGCCAGCTTGTTGACCCTCTCCTTCCAGACCATCGGTTTCGTTGAGAAACAACGAGATGGCATCACTTCCTTCTGCGATTATGTCCCTCAACAACGCTTCTTTTGTTGCTTCATCTAGGGCGGTGTCCATAGTTTCTACAAATATTTACAACATGGCAATTATTATTCAAACATGGCAGATGGATATATTAGTGCCAAACGTAGAACTAGCTACCTAATCATAGTAAGCTATCGGGAGGGGGTATATATCGACAACGATGAAACTGCATCTATGTCCCTCGACGACCCTCGTTCCCGATAAAAAAAAGAGGAAGAAGAAGAAAAAAAGAGGAGAAGAAAGAATAGAGGAGAAGAACCCTCGACCCCTAGACGACCCTCTTCTTCCTCTCATGTTGGAGAGGATCGCCGAGGGGTCGGGAGGTTGCCTAGTGTCAAAGGATTCAACAAAACAATGTCTTCATCATTAGGCGAAAGTAACATGTGCATGATGGTACGAAGCTCTTCAAAGTTGTTCTGGAACGGAGTCCCAGATAGGATAATTCTCTTTTTGGTACAAAGTTCAGCAAGAGCCTTCCGAATATCGCTATTTGGAAGGCCTTTGCTGAATTCGTACCAAAAGGCGGATTATTCTATCTGGGACTCCATTCCAGAACAACTTTGCAGAACTTCGTACCAACATGCCCTGGTTACTTCCGGCTAATGATGAAGGCATGGATTTCTTCAATACTTTGACACTAGGAAACCTCTCTCGACCCCTCGGCGATCCTCGACCCCTCGAACCCTCGACGACCCTGGAACCCTCGACCCCTAGACGACCCTCTTCTTCCTCTCATGTTCGAGAGGATCGCCGAGGGGTCGGGAGGTTGCCTAGTGTCAAAGGATTCAACAAAACCATGTCTTCATCATTAGGCGAAAGTAACATGTGCATGATGGTACGAAGCTCTTCAAAGTTGTTCTGGAACGGAGTCCCAGATAGGATAATTCGCTTTTTGGTATGGGCTCGGGGCGGCGACGGGATCGGGGCGGCGACGGGGCGGGGCGACGGCGGCGGGCTCGACGACGGGTTCGGGGCAGCGACGACGACGACGAACGGCCTGGGGGCGTCGGGGCGAATGGGAGGCGGTTGGCCAAAATTTCACAAGTGTTGGCTTATATAGCCAGAGCAATGGTCCCGGTTCGTGCTACGACCCGGGACTAATGCTCCCTTTAGTCCCGGTTGGTGCCACGAACCGGGACCAAAGGCCAATTTTCAGCAGCCGAAAGGGCGGGAAGGGAAGGCCATTGGTCCCGGTTGGTGGCACCAACCGGGACGAAAGGGGGGCAATGGTCACGGTTGGTGCCACGAACCGTGACCAATGCCCCCTTTAGTCCCGGTTGGTGCCACCAACCGGGACCAATGGCCTTGTGCTGCCCCACGCCCAAAAGTTTAGTCCCACATCGCTAGCTGAAGGGCGCCGGCACTGGTTTATAAGCGCTGGTGTGCCTCCCCATTCGAGCTCCTATCTAATGCAGGCTTTCGGGCCTAAACTTGCTACTGCCTGTGGGGCCTAATGGGCCTTCTGCGGGCCTGAATCCTGGCCCATGTAGGGTTTCTAGTCGTATTCAGGCCGTGGAGGCCCAGTAGGAGGCATTTTTTTTGGTTTTTTCTTTTTTATTTCTACATTTTTTTTGGTTTTTTATTTTTTTATTTCTACTTACAACTAAATACTTACAGTTTTTTAGTGATTTCTTTTTGCTTTTAGGTCACAAAAATTATAAACTTTCTGTTAGTGCCATTAGTTTTAAATTTTGAATAGTTTAAATTTGAATTTTTAAAAATTTGTGTGAATCACTAGTTTATGAATAACTTTACTATAAAAATAGAATTTTTTTTCTTCTTTGCTATCTATTTTTTATTTATACTTACAATTAAATACTTATAGTTTCATTTTAGGTCACAAAAATTATATTCTTTTTGCTATTGAAGAATATTATAGTTTTATTTTAGTTGATCATAACATAATATTTTAATTGACGAGGGCCGACGGGGGCGGATACCAAAACATTCGCACTATATAATATGCAATAATAAATGTAAGAAAATGATACAAGTATCTATCTAAACATACAAGTAAGAATATTTTTCCTTTCAGAAAGAAGATAAGAACAAGAGACTCACCACGGTGGTGTCGGTGATGAGATCGGCGCGGGTGATCGACGGCGGTGAAGACGGGGACGGGGCGTGACGGACCGCTAAATCTAGACAAATCTCGAGGAAAATGGAGCTTGGAGGTCGAGCTTCAAGAGGAGAAAGCTTAAGTAGTGTGGCTCGGGCATTCCATCGAACACCTCATGTGCATAGGAGGTGAGCTAGAGCACCACAAAGCCCTCTCCCCCTCGGCCAGAAAAAACAGAGCACTGTGCTCTGCTCTTGCGCGAGGGGCTATATATAGGCACCTCATTGGTCCCGGTTGATGACATGAACCGGGACTAAAGGGAAGCCTTTTGTCCCGGTTCAAGCCACCAACCGGGACCTATGGTGGTGGGCCAGGAGCGAGGCCCATTGGTCCCGGTTCGTCCCACCAACCGGGACCAAAAGCTCCAGACGAACCGGGACCAATGGCCCACGTGGCTCGGCCGGCCCCCTGGACTCACGAACCGGGACCAATGCCCACATTGATCCCGGTTCTAGACTGAACCGGGACTAATGGGCTGAGCCAGCCTGGACCATAGCCCTGTTTTCTACTAGTGCATCTTGTCTTGTTGTTTGCCTTTGATCTAGGGATCATATGGAGATGCTTAGTAATCATGAATTACCATGTTTAACATGTACTTTAATGCCATGCTTTTGTTTGTTATGTTCTTGCACTATATCATCATTGTTTCATGCCTCCAACATGTCAACATGTTAACTCTGCTCATGCACATGCTCTGTTTTTCACTAAGTCATAATATGTGTTATTAAGTTGCTTTTTGCATTGATCATCTAGATTTAATCCTGATGCCTATGAACTTGAACGTTAATGATATCTGAAGCATGTAATATGTAATTTGAGTGCATATCAAGTTTATGCCCATATGTTTCCTATAGCACATTGTTTCCTTGATTGCGAAGTGCTTAGTTGCTATTTTGGGCGGTTTGTGTTTGAAACTTGTATTGAATGTATGTGTTGAACCGTTGCTCCGTTTTGAGCATGCTCTATATGAAACTTGCTTAGTTTTGCATGTAGTTTCATGTTACCTTGTTGCATCCATGTTTTGGAGTGTTTGTGATGGTGTTTTGCTTGCATTTGCATCAATGCCATGTTTAACTTGTTTTGCTCATATCTTCTAAGTCGTAGCTCCGAATTAAATGAACTTTGTATGTAACATGACTAGAAAACCGTATAGATCATCTCGGTGCACTTTAACTTGATGTTTAACAACTTCAACATTGTGTTCTAATCAGATCTGGACCAATTCCAAAATTTTCATATGAGGACTTACCGGAATTGTTATATGTTGATGCCGTCCTCATTTAAACTTGCTTTGATGTGTTGCTCTTGTATGCATCATCTCTTGGCATGAGTAGCATCATGTAGCCTTGTCATGCATCATACTTGGTTGAGCATCATGTCATGTTAATGTGCCTGTGTGTTTACCATGTTGTTTGCTTCTTTCCGGTTGTGCTCCTTCTCGATCGTTCATTTTTTGTTGCGGTTGTGAGGATTCGTTCGACTACGTGGCTTCATCTTCTTCATGGAATCGTTCTTCTTCATAGCGGGATTTCAAGCAAGATGACCGTCACCTTGGATCTCACTACTATCTGTGCTATGCTAGTTGTCGCATTGCTATCGCTATGTCGCGCTACCTACCACTTGTTCATCAAGCCTCCCAAATTGCCATGATAGCCTCTAACCTTTTCACTCTTCCTAGCAAAACGTTGTTTGGCTATGTTACCGCTTTGCTTAGCCCCTCTTATAGTGTTGCTAGTTGCAGGTGTAGTTGCAAGTTGTTCCATGTTAGGACATGGATATCGTGGGATATCAAAATATCTCTTATTTAATTAATGCATCTATATACTTGGTAAAGGGTGGAAGGCTTGGCCTTATGCCTGGTGTTTTGTTCCACTCTTGCTGCCCTAGTTTCCGTCATACCGGTGTTATGTTCCTTGATTTTGCGTCCCTAACACGATGAGAACGAGATACGCACAACTCCTATCAGGCTAGGACGGTGCATCGGGAGGTCTTGCTGGACTTGTTTTACCATTGTTGAAATGTCTTGTGCACCGGGATTACGAGTCTGGTCGGAGGGTCCAGCGATGGAGGATTGTCTCCGTGGATCGTGAGCTTGTCATGGGCTAAGTTGGGATACCCCTGCAGGGTTTAAACTTTTGAGAACCGTTCCCACGGTTATGTGGCAGATGGGAATTTGTTAATATCCGATTGTAGAGGACTTGAAGTAAACTCATTTAAAATACACCAACCGCGTTGCATAACCGTGGCTGCCTCTTTTTGGGGAAGTTCGAGAGGAGAACACGGTTGGGTTATGTTTGAGCGCACGTAGTTCAGGATCACTTCTTGATCATTACTAGTTTGCAACCATTTGTGTAGTTTCTCATCTTACTCATGTACTCGTGAGTTAGCCACCATACATTGCTTAGTCGCTTGCTGCAACCTCACCACTTACCCTTTCCTTACCCATAAAGCTTTGCTAGTATTGATACCCATGGTAATGGGATTGCTGAGTCCTCGTGGCTCACATATTACTACATCAACAGTTGCAGGTACAGGTAAAGTGATGATCATGACACAAGAGCGATGCTTTGCTTGTGTTGGAGGTCTTCTTCTTCGTCGTCGATCTTAGGTTAGGTTCCTAGTCGGCAGCCTAGGCTAGCAAGGTGGATGTCGTTAAAGCTTTTGTTTATGTTACATCTGTAGGCAGATGTTTTACTCGTGTATGTTGTATTGTTGTATTCTTGTGGCATTGTATGCCTTTTCTATGTATCCCAACTATTATGTAATAGTACGATGTAATGATATCCACACCTTGAAAAAGCGTGTCAATATGCAGTTCTATCCTTGGTGGGACCTTCGAGTTCCTTTAGGATAGAGTCGCATATTGGGCGTGACAGAGATGTTCCAGGAGTTGAAGTTAATATTTCAAGCAAATGCCCGAGTTGAGAGATATGAAGTCTCCAACAAGTTCTATAGATGCAAAATGGAGGAGAATAGTTCTGTCAGTGAACACATACTCAAAACGTCTGGGTATCAAAACCACTTGACTCAGCTGGGAGTTAATCCTCCAGATGATAGTGTTATTGACAGAGTTCTTCAATCACTGCCACCATGCTACGAAGGCTTCATGATGAACTATAATATGCAAGGGATGGATAAGACAATTCCTGTGCTCTTCGCTATGCTCAAAGTTGCGGAGGTAGAAATCTAGAAGAAGCATCAAATGTTGATGGTTAACAAGACCACTAGTTCCAAAAAAAGGCAAGGGAAAGAAGGGGAACTTCAAGAAGAATGGCAAGCAAGTTGCCAGTCCTGAGAAGAAGCCCAAGTCTGGACCCAAGCCTGAAACTGAGTGCTTCTACTGCAAAGGGACTGGTGACTGGAAGCGTAACTGCCCCAAGTATTTGGCGGATAAGAAAGATGGCAAAGTGAACAAAGGTATATTTGATATACATGTTATTGATGTGTACCTTACTAATGCTCGGAGTAGCACCTGGGTATTTGATGGTTCGGTTGCTCATATTTGTAACTCGAAACATGGGTTATGGATTAAATGAAGATTGGCTAAGGATGAGATGAGGATGCACGTTGGGAATGGTTCCAAGGTCGATGTGATCACCGTCGACACACTACCTCTATATCTACCTTCGGGGTTAGTTTTATACCTGGATAATTGTTATTTGGTGCCAGCATTAAGCATGAACATTATATCTGGATCTTGTTACATGTGAGACGGTTATTCATTTAAATTAGAGAATAATGGTTGTTCTATTTATATGAGTAATATCTTTTATGGTCATGCACCCTTGAAGAGTGGTCTATTTTTATTGAATCGCGATTGTGGTGATACACATATTCATAATATTGATGCCAAAAGATGCAAAGTTGATAATGATAGTGCAACATATTTGTGGCACTGCCATTTTGGTCATATTGGTGTAAACCGCATTTATAAACTCCATGCAGATGGACTTTTGGAATCACTTGATTATGAATCATTTGATACTTGCGAACCATGCCTCATGGGCAAGATGACTAAAACTCCGTTCTCCGGAACAATGGAGCGAGCTAATGACTTATTGGAAATAATACATACCGATGTATGCGGTCTGATAAGTGTTGAGGCTCGCGGCGGGTATCATTATTTTCTGACCTTCACGGATGATTTGAGAAGATATGGCTATATCTACTTAATGAAACACAAGTCTGAAACATTTGAAAAGTTCAAAGAATTTCAGAGTGAAGTGGAGAATCATCGTAACAAAAAAATAAAGTTTCTACGATCTAATCGCAAAGGTGAATATTTGAGTTACGAGTTTGGACTTCATTTAAAACAATGTGGAATAGTTTCACAACTCACGCCACCTGGAACACCACAGCGTAATGCTGTGTCCGAACGTCGTAACCGTACTTTATTAGATATGGTGAGATCTATGATGTCTCTTACCGATTTACCACTATCATTTTGGGGTTATGCATTAGAGACAGGTGCATTCACTTCAAATAGGGCACCGTCTAAATCCATTGAGACGAAACCGTATGAAAAGTGGTTTGTCAAGAAACCAAAGTTGTCGTTTCTAAAAGTTTGGGGTTGTGATGCTTATGTGAAAAAGCTTTAGCCTGATAAGCTCGAACCCAAATCAGGGAAGTCTGTCTTCATAGGATACCCCAAAAGAAACTGTTGGGTACACTTGTACCACAGATCCGAAGGCAAGATCTTTGTTGCTAAGAATGGATCCTTTCTACAGAAGGACTGTCTCTCGAAAGAAGTGAGTGGGAGGAGAGTAGAACTTGATGAGGTAATTCTACCTTCTCTCGAATGGGTAAGTAGCTCATCACATAAAACCGTTCCAGTGATGCCTACACCAACTAGAGAGGAAGCTACTGATAATGATCATGAAACTTCAGATCAAGTTACTACCGAACCTCGTAGGTCAACCAGAGCACGTTCTGCACCAGAGTGGTACGGTAACCCTATTCTAGAAGTCATGTTACTAGACTATGACGAACCTACGAACTATGAAGAAGCGATGATGAGCCCAGATTCCGATAAATGGCTTGAGGCCATGAAATCTGAGATAGGATTCATGTATGAGAACAAAGTGTGGACTTTGGTTGACTTGCCCGATGATCGGCAAGCATAGGGAATAAATGGATCTTCTAGAAGAAGACTGACGTTGATGGTAATATTACTTTCTACAAAGCTCGACTTGTCATGAAAAGTTTTCGACAAGTTCAAGGAGTTGACTATGATGAGACTTTCTCACCCGTAGCGATTGCCGCATTTTATGATTATGAAATCTAGCAAATGAACATCAAAATTGCATTCCCTATTGGATTTCTTAAAGAAGATTTGTATATGATGCAACCAGAAGGTTTTGTCAATCCTAAAGGTCCTAACAAAGTGTGCAAGCTCCAGCGATCCATCTATGAACTGGTGCAAGCATCTCGGAGTTGGAATATACGCTTTGATGAGGTGATCAAAGCATATGGTTTTATACAGACTTTCGGAGAAGCCTATATTTACAAGAAAGTGAGTGGGAGCTCTGTAGAATTTCTAATATTATATGTGGATGACATATTGTTGATTGGAAATGATGTAGAATTTCTGGATAGCACAAAAGGATACTTGAATAAAAGTTTTTCAATGAAAGACCTCGGTGAAGCTGCTTATATATTGGGCATCAAGATATATAGAGATAGATCAAGACGCTTAATAGGACTTTCACAAAGCGCATACCTTGATAATGTTTTGAGGAAGTTCAAATGGATCAGTCAAGGAAAGGGTTCTTGCCTATGTTACAAGGTGTGAAGTTGAGTCAGACTCAATGCCTGACCACTATAGAAGATAGAGAGAAAATGAAAGTCATTCCCTATGCCTCAACCATAGGTTCTATCAGGGATGTTATGCTGTGTACCAGACCAGATCTATGCCTCGCTATAAGTTTACCAGGGAGGTACCAAAGTAATCCAGGAGTGGATCACTAGACAGCGGTCAAGAACATCCTCAAGTACCTAAAAAGGACTGAGGATATGTTTCCCTTTTATGGAGGTGACAAAGAGCTCGTCGTAAATGGTTACGTCGATGCCAGCTTTGACATTGATCCGGATGACTCTAAGTCACAAACTGGATACGTATTTATATTGAATGGTGGAGCTGTAAGTTGGTGTAGTTCCAAGCAAAGCATCATGGTGGGATCTACGTGTGAAGCGGAGTACATAGCTGCTTAGGAAGCAGCAAATGAAGGAGTCTGGATGAAGGAGTTCATATCCAATCTAGGTGTAATACCTAGTGCATCGTGTCCAATGAAAATCTTTTGTGACAAAGTGGAGCAATTTCCTTAGCGAAGGAATCCATATTTCACAAAAGAACCAAATATATCAAGAGACACTTGATACGTCTCCAATGTATCTATATTTTTTGATTGTTCCATGCTATTATATTATCTGTTTTGGATGTTTAATGGGTTTTAATACGCTCTTTTATATTATTTTTGGGACTAACCTATTAACCGGAGGCCTAGTGCCAGTTTTTGTTTTTTTCCTATTTTAGAGTTTTGCAGAAAAGGAATACCAAATGGAGTCCAAATGGAATGAAAGCTTCACAAGGATCTTTCTTGGACCGAAAGCAATCCAGAAGACTTGGAGTCGAAGTCTGGAACTCCATGAGGAAGCCACAAGGCGGGAGGGCGCGCCCCCACCCTCGTGGGCCCCTTGTAGCTCCACCGACGTACTTCTTTCGCCTATATATACTCTTATACCCTAGAAACATCAGGGGGTCCACGAAACCACTTTTCCACCGCCGCAACCTTATGTACCCGTGAGATCCCATCTTGGCGCCTTTTCCAGTGATCTGCCGGAGGGGGAATCGATCACAAAGGGCTTCTTCATCGACACCATTGCCTCTCCGATGAAGCGTGAGTAGTTTACCACAGACCTTCGGGTCCATAGTTATTATCTAGATGGCTTCTTCTCTCTCTTTGATTCTCAATACAAAGTTCTCCTCGATGTTATTGGAGATCTATTCGATGTAATACTCTTTTGCGGTGTGTTTGCCGAGATCCGATGAATTGTGGATTTATGAACAAGATTATCTGTGAATATTATTTGGTTCTTCTCCGAATTCTTATCTGCATGATTTGATATCTTTGCAAGTCTCTTCGAATTATCAGCTTAGTTTGGCCTACTAGATTGATCTTTCTTGCAATGGAAGAAGTGCTTAGCTTTGGGTTAAATTTTGTGGTGTCCTTTCCCAGTGACAGTTGGGGCAGCAAGGCACGTATTGTATTTTTGCCATCGAGCATAAAAAGATGGGGTTTATACCATATTGCTTGAGTTTATCCCTCTACATCATGTCATCTTGCTTAATGCGTTACTCCGTTCTTATGAACTTAATACTCTAGATGCATGCTGGATAGCGGTCGATGTGTGGAGTAATAGTAGTAGATGCATAATCGTTTCGGTCTACTTGACACGGACGTGATGCCTATATTCATGATCATTGCCTTAGATATCTTCATAACTATGCGCTTTTCTATCAATTGCTCGGCAGTAATTTGTTCACCCACCGTAATACATTCTATCTTGAGAGAAGCCACTAGTGAAACCTATGGCCCCCGGGTCTATTTCCTATTATATTGCATCCCTTTTATTTACATCTCATCTCGTTTATTATTTTGCAACCTTTACTTTCCAATCTATACAACAAAAATACCAAAAATATTTACTTTACTATCTCTATTAGATCTCACTTTTGCGAGTGACCATGAAGGGATTGACAACCCCTTTATCACATTGGTTGCATGGTTCTTGATTGTTTGTGCAGGTACTACATGACTTGTGCGTTATCTCCTACTAGATTGATACCTTGGTTCTCAAAACTGAGGTAAATACTTACGCTACTTTGCTTCATCACATTTCCTCTTCAAGGGAAAACCAATGCATGCTCAAGAGGTAGCAACACTTCAACTCCATCCATGATCAAGTCAAGAAAGGAGACATAGAGATTTGCAAAATACACACGAATCTGAATGTGGCAGACCCGTTGGCTAAGCCTCTTCCACGAGCAAAACATGATCAATGATACGTCTCCAACGTATCTATAATTTTTGATTGTTCCATGCTATTATATTATTTGTTTTGGATGTTTCATGGGCTTTAATATACCTTTTATATTATTTTTGGGACTAACCTACTAACCAAAGGCCCAGTGAAAATTACTATTCTTTGCCTATTTCAGTGTTTCACAGAAAAGGAATATCAAACAGAATCCAAACGGAATGAAACCTTTGGGAGAGTTATTTTTGGAACAAACGCAATCCAGGAGACTTGGAGTGGACGTCAAGGAAGCAACGAGGCAGCCACGAGGTAGGAGGGCGCGCCCAGGGGGGTAGGCGCGCCCCCTACCCCCGTGGGCCCCTCATGGATCCGCCGACCTACTTCTTTCACCTATATATACTCATATACACCGAAAACATCCGAGAGCACCACGAAACCTTATTTCCACCGCTGCAACCTTCTGTACCCATGAGATCCCATCTTGGGGCCTTTTCTGGCGCTTCGCCGGAGGGGGAATCGATAACAGAGGGTTTCTACATCAACACCATGGGCTCTCCGATGATGTGTGAGTAGTTTACCACACACCTTCGGGTCCATAGTTATTAGCAAGATGGCTTCTTCTCTCTCTTTGGATCTCAATACAAAGTTCTCCTGGATTCTCTTGGAGATCTATTTGATGTAATTCTTTTTGCGGTGTGTTTGTCTAGATCCAATGAATTGTGGCTTTATGATCAAGATTTGTCTATGAATAATATTTGATTCTTCTCTGAATTCTTTTATGCATGATTTAATATCTTTGCAAGTCTCTTTGAGTTATCAGTTTGGTTTGGCCTACTAGATTGATCTTTCTTGGAATGGGAGAAGTTCTTAGCTTTGGGTTCAATCTTGTGGTGTCCTTTCCCAATGATAGCAGGGGAAGCAAGGCACGTATTGTATTGTTGCCATCGAGGATAAAAAGATGGGAGTTTATATCATATTGCTTGAGTTTATCCCTCTACATCATGTCATCTTGCCTAATGCGTTACTCTGTTCTTATGAACTTAATACTCTAGATGCATGCTGGATACCGGTCAATGTGTGGAGTAATAGTTGTAGATGCAGATTCGTTTCGGTCTACTTGTCACGGACGTGATGCCTATACACATGATCATGCCTAGATATTCTCATAACTATGCGCTTTTCTATCAGTTGCTCGACAGTAATTTGTTCACCCACCGTAGAATTTGCTATCTTGAGAGAAGCCACTAGTGAAACCTATGGCCCCCGAGTCTATCTTCCATCATATTATTTTCCTATCTACTTGCTATTTCTGCCGCCTTTTTATTTTGCAAAGTTTATTTTCCAATCTGTACAACAAAATACCAAAAATATTTATATTATTATCTTTATCAGATCTCACTTTCACAAGTGGCCGTGAAGGGATTGACAACCCCTTTATCGTGTTGGTTGCAAGGTTCTTGATTGCTTGTGCAGGTACGAGGGACTTGCGTGTAATCTCCTACTAGATTGATACCTTGGTTCTCAAAAACTGAGGGATATACTTACGCTACTTTGCTGCATCACCCTTTCCTCTTCAAGGTAAAACCAATGCATGCTCAAGAGGTAGTGAGGGAGTCCTGGATTAGGGGGTGTTCGGATAGCCGAACTATACCTTCAGCCGGACTCCTGGACTATGAAGATACAAGATTGAAGACTCCGTCCCGTGTCCGGAAGGGACTTTCCTTGGCGTGGAAGGCAAGCTCGGCGATACGGATGTTCAGATCTCCTACCATTGTAACCAACTTTATGTAACCCTAACCCTCTCCGGTGTCTATATAAACCGGAGGGTTTTAGTCCGTAGGACAACATACACATCAACAATCATACCATAGGCTAGCTTCTAGGGTTTAGCCTCTCTGATCTCGTGGTAGATCAACTCTTGTAATACCCATATCATCAATATTAATCAAGCAGGACGTATGGTTTTACCTGCATCGAGAGGGCCCGAACCTGGGTAAAACTTTGTGTCCCCTGCAACCTGTTACCATCCGGCCTAGACGCACAGTTCGGGACCCCCTACCCGAGATCCACCGGTTTTGACACCGACATTGGTGCTTTCATTGAGAGTTCCTCTGTCCCGTCGCCGTCAGGCCCGATGGCTCCTACGATCATCAATGGCGATGCAGTCCAGGGTGAGACCTTCCTCCCCGGACAGATCTTCGCCTTTGGCGGCTTCGCACTACGGGCCGATTCACTTGGCCATCTAGAGCAGATCGAAAGCTACGCCCCTGGCCGTCAGGTTAGATTAGGAAGTTTAAACTACATGACCGACATCCGCGGGGACTTGATCTTCGACGGATTCGAACCACTGCCGAGCGCACCGCACTATCACGACGAGCATGATCTAGCTCTGCCGCCGAACAATGCCCTGGAGGCCGCACCCGCATCGGCTTCGACCGCTAGTTCGGAGCCGACCGCGCCGATCGAGGATAGGTGGTTGGACGCCACCTCGGGGCTGTGATCCCAACGGCGGTTGGACCGAACACCAGCCCCGTACTCTGCAAGATTCGTGACTCCATGGAGCCGGATTCTTCTCCGAACTCCGAACCCTCCGCGCCTCTGCCGAGCGAATCCGATGGGGCGCCGATCATGTTCACGGTCGCGGACGTCTTTCAGCACTCGCGTTTCGGTAATATCCTAAACTCACTGAAGTCTCTCTCTTTATCGGGAGAGCCCTGGCCAGACTACGGTCAGCAAGGTTGGGATTCGGACGATGAAGAAATTCAAAGCCCACCCACCACCCACTTGGTAGCCACTGTCGACGATTTAACCGACATGCTCGACTTCAACTCCGACGACATTGACGGTATGGACGCCGATGAAGGAGATAATGAAGAACCAGCGCCTATTGAGCCCTGGAACGCCACCTCGTCATATGACGTATACATGGTGGACACACCCAAAGATGACGACGAGGAGCGGAAGGACGCACCAAAGGATTGTTGCCTCGAAAAGCAGTCAAAGCGGCGACGCAAGCGCCGCCCCAAATACCGCCTCGACATAAATAGCGATCACACTGATCCAGCGCTGGAGCAGGGCGAACCGTTGCCAGAGAATGGCAATCCGGATAATCGAACCGAACAAACAAATCCTATCAATGATAATGGTCCGGACGACATAACGCCGGACATGCACTCGGAGCAGAAGAATGCCCGTAAAAGGATCGTTGCCACCGCAAGGAGCCTCAAAAAGCAGAAGCGGAGGCTCAAGGCCGCGCAAAACACGCTCCAATTCAGATGGAGCAAAATACTCAACACTGTAGCAAGGTACGGCGACAATCGCCCCTCCAAGAGCTACCCAAAGCGGAAGCTGCTACCCGAATTCGATGAGGAGGCCTCAGACCCCCCACAACTAAATATCAAAGCAGCCACCTGGTCGGATAGACGACCCCTCTACCAACACAGAACGACATTCAACATCGCTCACAATACAACACGCAACCCATGCGAGGGCTCGCACCCAAAGGATGGTGCAACAAGATCCATCTATGGACCACGCAAGCGCGCCCCAGCATAGAATGCAACACAACAAACATCCGAACAACGCGGCACACCTAGCTACAGGGGTGCCGCACACCCCCTATGTTTCACCGATGAGGTGCTGGACCATGAATTTCCAGAGGGATTCAAGCTCGTAAACATAGAGGCATATGACGGAACAACAGACCCTAGGGTCTGGATTGAGGACTATATCCTTCATATCCATATGGCTCGAGAGGATGATCTCCATGCCATCAAGTACTTACCTCTCAAACTCAAAGGGCCAGCCCATCACTAGCTCAAAGGCCTCCCCGAATGCTCCATTGGAAGTTGGGAAGAGCTCGAAGATGCCTTTCGGGCAAACTTTCAAGGGACTTATGTCCGACCTCCGGATGCGGACGACCTGAGTCACATAACTCAACAACCCAGAGAATCAGCCCGAAAGCTTTGGAATAGGTTTCTTACTAAAAAGAACCAGATTGTCGACTGTCCGGACACCGAAGCCTTAGCGGCTTTCAAGCACAGCGTCCGCGACGAATGGCTCGCCAAACACCTCGGCCAAAACAGGCTGAGAACGATGGCCGCATTAACAAACCTCATGACCCGCTTTTGCACGGGTGAAGACAGCTGGCTAGCCAGATGCAGCACCAGCGACCCCAGTACATCTGAAGTTAGAGATGGAAATGGGAAATCACGGTGCAACAGCAATAACAAACGCCGGAATAAAGAAGACAACACGAAGGGCATGGCAGTAAATGCCGGATTCAAAGTCCCTCGGCCAAACCAAAAGCCACCCTCCAAAGGCACCAGGGATGAACTGCCCAGCCTCAACAAAATTCTGGACCAAGTATGTCAGATCCATAGTACCCCTAGCAAACCTGCTAATCATACCCACAGAGAATGTTGGGTCTTCAAGCAGTCTGGCAAGCTTAACGCCATACACAAGGGGAAGGATACACCAAGTGAAGACAAGGACGAACCTCCCACGCAAGACAAGGGGGAACAAAAGAAATTTCCACCCGAAGTCAAAACAGTAAACGTGTTACACATGATCAAGAGAAAAAACAACGCGGCCCTCCTAGAAAAATATACCAAAATGCCTTATCCCGCGAAGTTCCGCCACTGGTCGTCTCAACCAATCACCTTGGACCATCATGATTACTCCTCAAGTATCCAGCACGCAGGATGGGCTGCCCTGGTATTAGACCCAGTAATTGGCGGATATCACTTCACACGAGTCTTGATGGATGGCAGCAGCAGCCTAAACCTAATATACCAGGATACAATCCGTGGGATGGGGCTAGACCCAACATAATTTCGCCATAGCAATACTACCTTTAAAGGAGTAACGCCAGGCCCAGGGGCTCGTTGTACGGGCTCCCTCCTACTACAAGTTATATTCGGCTCCCCCGATAACTTCCGTCGAGAGCTCTTAACTTTCCACATCGCTCCGTTTCAAAGTGGCTATCAAGAACTACTCGGACGCGAAGCTTTCGCTCGCTTTAATGCACTACCACACTACGCCTCCCTAACATTCAAGATGCCCGGTCCACGTGGCATCATTTTAGTGCACGGAAGTATCAAGTGATCTGTGCGCGCCGAAGAGAGTGAGGTTGCCTTGGCAGCCGCACACTAATGGCGCCCGGACCATCAAGAGCATCCAATAGGTCGTAAAGACCTCAGACACAACTAATCAAGTCCGGCGCCACTACTCATATCGAATAAACGGTCACACCCCTATCTTTCAAAAGTACAAGGTGCTCAACGCACGCAGACGAGTGGCGATTTCTTCTTATCTTGAATTATACGTGGTTTCTTTAGAAAACTATCCTTTTACACGACAACCTTTTTTACCTAAATTCCTCTCTTTTACAGATGATCATCGTGCTACACCCGTCCAGGATACGGCACAACGGAGACAAAGGCGCAGACGTGCAGCAGGGACCCGCCCCAAGGATTCTTTTTAGATTATGACCCTGTGTAAACCTTTTTTACTGTCTCTTGTTGATACATATCCACCGTTGAGAAGGATGCTGACGTCTTGGCATGTGGCCACGCCAGAACACTGCACGTACCTGGACACAAGGGGCTTCTTACAAAGGCCATTCTTCAGGCCCGATTTATACCACAAAGACCGAATACCTTAAGGAGTGTTCGGTGTCGCGAGTTTGGCCCTATATGCATCAGCTCCGAATCGTTGTCTTTGGTCAAATGTTGGGTTTGCCCGGCTCCTGTGTTTTGGTGCCTTATGTTTCGCTTACCGGCTAAGGTAGCACTAGGAGAACTACTGCGATTGTGCCCTGGTTCATCCGGACGAGCACCTCAGTAGAGAAAGCTGAAAACTAACTATCAGGATCTAGTGTGAGACTGGTCAACCACTCGATGACCCATGGGAATGTTAGAATTCCTCCGCCTTAAAGAAGGGCCGCTTTCCGGCCAGGCATATACGCACCCCGGGATCGGGAGAGTGTTGAGCCACCAGGGGCTATCTAGTAGCCCCACTGTCAAACTCCTATGGCTAAGTGAAAGTGTTAAAGCATTATAGTCCGGTTGCCTCGCTTGCTCCGCTATCACCTCCTTAATAGGACCAAGACGTTGGGTTAAGTGTGAACGCGTGTTTCTACGAACACCTCCACATTATATGCATGGGGGTTGAAGCCGACGACTGCAATCTTTCAGGATATACACATGTATACATAAACGGCCGCCCATGAGGCATCAAATTACTTTCAGGCAAAAGTATAAAAGTATCCTTATAAAAATTTATAAAAGCATTTCGCTTACAATGAGATTACATGTCACTCAAACATAATATTTTTTGAGCACTGGGTCTCTATCAAACGAGCACCCTCAAGAACTTCCTCAAAGTAGTGCTCAGCAGCCCTTCGACCTATGGCCGAATCCTGCGCTGCAATAGTGGTAGCATCCATCTTTGCCCAGTATGCTTTAGCACGGGCAAAGGCCATCCGTGCGCCTTCTATGCACGCCGACCTCTTCATCGCATTTATGCACGACACCACATCGAGGACCTGCTGCACCAAGCTGAAATAGTTTCTCGGTTTTGACCTTCCCAGCCATAGCTGATCCACAATAGACCTCATGGAGAGTCCGCACAACCTATTTAGTTCGGCCCATTCGGCTAATTGGTCCGTCAACAAAAGCGGACGCTTGGGAAAAAGGAACTGCTTCCAAAACAGCTGGTCTACTTCACGGTCCGCCTGACTCTGGAAGTACTTGGCCGCATCGGCAGCGCTCGCCGCCAAATCCATATACGCATCCTCCAAACTCCACAGCCGATACAGAGGGGCATACCGTGGATCTCCGTACTTCCTCTGCAGCATAAAGGACTTCCCGGCTACAATATCCCCGGCTTCCCGCAGCTCCTCCTTCTTTTCCCTCATAGTAGAGCAGAGGTCTTTTCCCGTTGCAGCAGCCTTCTCAAGGTCCGATGCCTTCGCCTAGTTTTCCTTTTCAAGAGCCCGGCAACGGTTTACGGCGGCTTTAAATTCTACGGCCATATTGGCCATCTTATCCCGGCTCTCGCCATGTGCGGCCTTCTCGGCTCGCAACTCCTCGGCCGCCTTCAAAGCAGCCACATTACCCAATCTTGCTTGTTCCTTGGCTCGGGCAAGTTCCGCCCGCAAGGCTTCCACAGTGGCAGCTCCATCTGCAGTCATAACATGTTAAAAACACTGGCATCATACTCTTCCTATGTGGCATTTACCAGACAAGGATACTTACCCTGCGCCTCGTCAAGCCTTTTGTTAACAAGCTCGATGTCGGCATCTGCCGCATCCAACTGCCGTTCTAAACGGGCAAACTGGCTATTCCGGCTGGCCACCGGAGCTTCCATCTCCTGCACATAGAGGCAGTATGGTTATTACCTGGGAATATGATCCTCCGTTCGTCATCGTTACCAACGACAACCAGAGTCTCAGGGGCTACTATCTACACAGGGCACACCTAGCATGTGCAGGACTATGACACATTCCTTTTACGTACCTCAAAGCCTGTCAGTAGACTCATAAAAGTTTGATGCAATCCGCTTTCGGCGGACGTTATCCTCTCCATCACCATATTCATCAGCACACGGTGATCATCTAAGATGGCCACTCGCCCCACCAACTCCCTCAGAATGTCCGATCACACACTAGATGGTGCCGGACTCTTTTGTCTGCTCTCTTCGGGAGCCGGACACTGGGAGCCTCGGAGGTTAATAGGATTACCTTCTGGCCTCACCGGACTCGGAGAGGCCCTCCGCGATGACACTTCAGGGTCGCCCGCTTCCGGAGCGGAGGAGTCCGGAGGAGGCGTCTCGCTCTCCATCATCTCTGGAAGAAGATCCCCCGAAGACGAGCTCATTTGAGAGGGGCTAAGGCCCGAACTGCACAAATGTATGCGGTGGTTATTTTCTCGGAAGAAAAGGATGGCATATCTGTACTATTAAAGTTTTCGGGTCACTTACGACTCCCAGGAGAATTGACCCCCCCCCC
Source organism: Triticum urartu (assembly GCF_003073215.2). NCBI lineage: Eukaryota > Viridiplantae > Streptophyta > Magnoliopsida > Poales > Poaceae > Triticum > Triticum urartu. Next base: position 415,359,232 of record NC_053022.1, on the reverse strand, counting down.
GCGGACTTTGTGCGGCAGCAGCGCCCCCCAAGGTAGGGCCCCCGGTGGAAGATTTCTTCTCCCGTTTGGGAGCTTCGGCTTCTGAATTCCCGGGCGCAGTCCTTTTCCTCTTCCGGTCGTCTTCCTTCACGGAGACGCTCGCTCCCTAGGTTAGAACAGGCAGCGTTGGGGGCCCGCGTCCGCCCGCATTATCCTCCATAGTATCTTCCCTCAAGGCATCCGGGCAAGGTGCGGTCTGGAGCATCTTTTCCAATACCGGATTCGCCAAACCCTCAGGGAGGGGGGCCGAACACCGAATCAACTTCGCCTTTGTTAGCTAGTCCTGGTAAAAAAACAAACTCTCAAAAATAACTTCGTAATGAAGGAAAGATAATATGTTCGGCCGGAAGATTCCTTGCCTGTTCGGTGACACGGCTACTACTCAGCCCACGTCCTCGGTGATTTTCGGGCACTCTACTTGAGGTCCGAAGAATGACTTATACATATCCTCGTGCGTCAGGCCGAGAAAATTTTGAATGACACGCGGACCCTCGGGATTGAACTCCCACAAGCGAAGGGGCCGACGTTTGCAAGGCTGGACTTGACGAACCAGCATAACTTGTATTACCGCAACCAAACTGAGATCTTCGTTGAAGAAATCTCGAATACGGCTTTGCAGCATAGGCACGTCCTTGGCTGGACCCCAGCTTAGTCCTCTGCTGATCCATGACATCAGTCGTGGTGGAGGGCCCGAGCGAAAAACAGGGGCAGCCGCCCACTTGGCACTTCTAGGAGCCGTGATGTAGAACCACTCCTGTTGCCACAATCCAGACACCTCTGGGATGGAACCTTTGGGCCATGGAGCTCCCGTCATCTTGCGTATTGAGGCTCCTCCACACTCTGCATGTTGCCCTTTGATCATCTTCGGCTTTACTTCAAAGGTCTTGAGCCATAAGCCAAAGTGGGGGGTAACCCGGAGGAAGGCCTCGCATACGACAACAAAAGTCCGGAGCTAGATCATGGAAATCTAGCCTGTAATAAAACATCAAGCCCCTGACGAAAGGATCCAGAGAAAAACCTAGACCTCGGAGGAAGTGGGAGACAGACACGATGCTCTCATTGGGTTTGGAAGAGGGGACGGCCTGCCCTCAGGGAGGGCGCCGATGCGACATCTCGGCGGTCAGATACCTGGCCTCCCTCAACTTTTTAATGTCTTCTTCCATGACGGAGGAGGGCATCCATCGGCCTTGAAGGCTGGATCCGGACATGACTGAAGGTTCGGAGCACCTGACCTGAGCTTTGGGCGACTGAGCTTGAGGGGGGAAGGATTCGATTGTGCACGGGAGGGAAAAGGTAAAAGATTTGTCCCTTTATAAAGAGGGTGGATATCAAGCGCCTCCCCGTGTCCGTTTGGACTTGCCTATGATCTAGGAGTCCTAGAAGTGGTTGGGATACCCACGCCCGTATTGATGAGAATCCCGTAATAAGGGGACACGATCTCTGCTTTAACAAGACCTGCCAAGGAAACCACCTCGCATACCACGCTGAGTTGGGTAATTAAACGACTCGGATAAAGGCTCGGCCGTGGTGTGTCGCACCACGGAATACGTCGGCAGATTAGATTTGTGCAAATATTTTTCTCTCTATGGCAGCATGTGCAAACTTATTTTGCAGAGCCGGACACTATCTTTGTGTTTAAGATCATCTACGGAGTACTTGGAGGAGGAACCCGCCTTGCAATGCCGAAGACAATTTGCACGCCAGACCCATCATCATTGAAGCCTAGTTCAGGGGCTACTGAGGGAGTCCTGGATTAGGGGGTGTTCGGATAGCCGAACTATACCTTCAGCCGGACTCCTGGACTATGAAGATACAAGATTGAAGACTCCGTCCCGTGTCCCGAAGGGACTTTCCTTGGCATGGAAGGCAAGCTTGGCGATACGGATGTTCAGATCTCCTACCATTGTAACCGACTTTATGTAACCCTAACCCTCTCCGGTGTCTATATAAACCAGAGGATTTTAGTCCGTACGACAACATACACATCAACAATCAGACCATAGGCTAGCTTCTAGGGTTTAGCCTCTCTGATCTCGTGGTAGATCAACTCTTGTAATACCCATATCATCAATATTAATCAAGTAGGACGTAGGGTTTTACCTCCATCGAGAGGGCCTGAACCTAGGTAAAACTTCGTGTCCCCTGCCTCCTGTTACCATCCGGCCTAGACGCACAGTTCGGGACCCCCTACCCGAGATCCGCTGGTTTTGACACCGACAGGTAGCAAGAAGGATTTCTGGTGCCATTGCCGGGGAGGTTGCACCAAGTAAATCAAGATTTGATCTCCCAGCAACTTGCCATTTCTGGCGTCATTGCCGGGGGGATAAACGCACAAGTGAAGACATACCGAGTACCCGTCACAAACTCTTATCCCTCGCATTACATTATTTTCCATTTGCCTCTCGTTTTCATCTCCCCCACTTCACCTTTGTCGTTTAATTCGCCCTCTTCCGTTCGTCCTTCTGTTTGCTCGTGTTTCCATGTGCCTTCTATTAGCTTGCATCTTCGCTTTCTAAATATGTATTGTTATGGATCCTCATCCTCGCGCTAATATTTTTTAAATATCCAATTATGATGAACCAATTGCTAGTGAGTTGAGTGCACTAGATCATCTTTATGGAGTTTTGCATGAAATCCGTGAATCTAAAAGTAAATTGTGCAAAACTTTGTTCCAAACTGATCTCGAATTCAAGTTTAAAAGATAAGTCAAATTATTATTTCTTCAAACTATAAAACTAAAATGTTCGAATTTTGTTATAAAATACCATAATCAATTGTCAGTTGTAAAGTGGTCAAACAGCTACCAAAATAGCCATTTGACATACCATTTAATTTCTAGGAAAATGTAAAGTGGTCAAACAGCTACCAAAATAGCCATTTCAGAATAAACAAATGTTTATGTGTTTCCAAACCACTTGAAACTTTGTGGGCCTATCCAAAATAATGACGACTATTTATATGACAAGTTTCATATTTTACATAATGCTTTTGCTATTAAAAATAAATAGAATGCGGTAACTCAATTTTAAAAAAATAAACAGTAGTAAAAGGGTAAATCCTAGGTACTGTGCACTGTAGCCCAATGCTACAGTCCACAGCCCAGCCCACGTAGCCGCCATCTTCAACCTCCTGTTCACTCCATCGCGGTGGACGCCGCTCCCGCGTCCATGGCGCGGATGGCCACACGTCGGCCATCCTACGGCCTCCCCGACGCCGTGGGTGCCTAATAGACCGCTCTCACGGCCCCTCTACGAACCCTAGCCTCGCAATCCCCTTCCTCTTGCTCTCTCTCTCTCTACTAGAGGACGCGCCTGAGAGTCCCGTCAGCGCCGCGTCGTCGTTGCCGTGCTCCGGGCCATCCCCGAGGTGCTACAAGGTGGCCAGGATCCTCCCTGACCTCGTCTCCTTCACCTACACATTTGGATCGAAGCCAAAAGGCCATGTATGTTCCGCATCGAGCTGCCATCCCCACCACGGTCGCCGTGGCCATCGCCGTCGATCTCCACCACTGGCGCCTCCCTGACCTTCCCAAAGCTCGCATACATTCTCCCCGGTGAGCCCTCCTCCAGATCTCCCTTCCTCCGCCTCGATTAGGTCACCGTTTGCCGTCCCCGAGCACATCCGAGCTCGCGTCACGTGTACACGTACGTGTACTGGCTTAAGCGCGTGTGTGAGCTGCTGCTGCTTAAATGTCGTCTCCTGCTGAAGCACGCCCGCCCTGGCCTCGCCTCTGCCTGCCGCTGCTCGCCGGCCATCGCCCACGGCCGCGTAGCGCGCCCCTGCTGCTCCTTGCGATGCGTTGCTGCGCATACCGCTACTCTGCTTTGCTTGCTGCTGCTATCATTGCACTGCTACTCTGTTTGCTGCTGCTCATGGCCACTGCTACTTCTTTCCTTGTGCTGCTGTCGCTGTTGTCCATGGCCGCCGTGGCTTGTGCCTCGTGCGTGCTAGCCATGGCAAGCACAGCCAAGGCCTGGGTGTGCCTCTGCCAATGGTCGACCCAATTAGTATGTCTAATTAGTTTAGGCTAAATTAGGTGTTAATTAGTCTAAGGCTATTACAACTAGACCCAACTAATTAATCTAATTAACTAGAATAGTTTAGTTGTTGTCTATGATGTGTGGCTCCCACCTCTAATTAAGCTAGATTAATTAATCTCTCTAAACTAAGACAATGATAATTAGGCCCCACTGTCACTATTCATCAGTGCACCAGTCAAAGTTGACTGGGTCAACTGAGCCCTCCAGCCCCACATGTCATGCACATGCACACATTTCTGGGTACACTCCTGTGTACACATAACCATTTTTTTAATTCGGGTTAAATTTAATTCCAGGATTTGAGAAATGTTTAAAACTTCATAAAATCGTATAAAATAAACTATAATTCGGATGAAAATACTTTGTACATGAAAGTTGCTCAGAACGACGAGACGAATCCAAATTCATAGTCCATTCGTTCACTACACGTCCCTAGCATAGTGAACTTGCAACTTTTCCCCGCTGGTTCATCTGTCCAAAAACGCGAAACACCGGGAATGCTTTCCCGGATACTTTTCCCCGTCGCCGGTATCGCCTACTACCGCGTTAGGGCACCCCCTAGCACCGCGTATTGGCACGTTATGCTTTGTGATGCTTTGATTGCTCTGTTATTTATTGTGTTCTCTCTCCATTACTTCTTTTCGGTAAACCCCGAGATTGTCGGCGACCCCCAGTTTGACTACGGTGTCGAGGACCCCTTCTTCATGCCAGAGCAACCAGGCAAGCCCCCCTTGATCAACCCGATATCGCCTATTCTTCTCTCTACTGCTTGCATTAGAGTAGTGTAGCATGTTACTGTTTCCGGTTAATCCTATTATGTTGCATAGCCTATCATTGTTGCTACAGTTGTTGATACCTTACCTGCAATCCTAAATGCTTAGTATAGGATGCTTGTTTATCATCAGTGGCCCTACATTCTTGTCCGCCTGCCATGCTATACTATTCGGTCGTGATCACTCGGGAGGTGATCACGGGTATATACTTACATACATACATACATACATACTATACAGGTGATGACTAAAGTCGGGTCGGCTCGTAGAGTACCCGCATGTGATTTCGATGTGGGGGCTGAAGGGGCAGGTGGTTCCATCCAGGTAGTGGTCGGCCTGGGTTCCCGACGGCCCCCGACTATTGAAACTTTACGGAGCCACTTTTCAGAAAATAAGAAAAATACCTGCAAAAGATGAAGGCCAGGGGGCCCACCACCTTGCCACGAGGGTGGGGGGCGAGCCTGCCTGCCTAGGGCGCGCCCCCCTACCTCGTGGGCCCCTTGTTGCCTCTCCAACTCCAACTCCACCTCCATATATTGAGTTTCAGGGAGAAAAAAAATCAGAGAGAAGAAATCATCGCGTTTTACGATACAGAGCTGCCGCCAAGCCCTAAAACCTCCCAGGAGGGCTTATCTGGAGTCTGTTCGGGGCTCCAAAGATCTGAACCTATTATGTTTTCATAAATATATGAGTGTTCTTCATCCTATCTTGCAAGTCTATAGTCACCTATTATGTGTTATGATTCGTTAACCACGAAGTGACAATAATCGGGTTACTTACCGGTGATGACCGTAGTTTGAGGAGTTCATGTATTCACTATGTGTTAATGCTTTGTTCTGGTTCTCTATTAAAAGGCGGCCTTAATATCCCTTAGTTTCCGTAAGGACCCCGCTGCCACGGGAGGGTAAGACAAAAGATTTCATGCAAGTTCTTTTCCATAAGCACGCATGACTATGTTCGGAATACATGCCTACATTATATCAATGAACTGGAGCTAGTTCTGTGTCACCCTAGGTTATGACTGTTACATGATGAACCACATCCCGCATAATTCTCCATCACCGATCCATTGCCTACGAGCTTTCCATATATTATTCTTTGCTTATTTACTTTTCCGTTGCTATTGCTATCATCACTACAAAATACCAAAAACAATACTTTTACTATTGTTACCTTTTGCTACCGTTATCACCACTATCATATTACTTTGCTACTAAACACTTTGCTGCAGATATTAAGCTTCTAGGTGTGGTTGAATTGACAACACAGCTGCTAATACTTGAGAATATTCTTTGGCTCCCCTTGTGTCGAATCAATAAATTTGGGTTGAATACTCTACCCTCGAAAACTGTTGCGATCCCCTATACTTGTGGGTTATCAAGACTATTTTCTGGCACCGTTGCTTGGGAGCATAGCTCTATTCTTTGAGTCACTTGGGATATATATCTGCTTAACATTATGAAGAACTTGAGAGATCCAAAAACCAAGATCTATCCCTCAACTACGAGGGGAGGTAAGGAACTGCCATCCAGCTCTACACTTGATTCACCTTCTGTTTTGAGTAAGCTCGCGACACCTACACCTGCTTCTGCTATTCGTTCTGATATTGATGATGCCACTTCTGCTATGCATGATACTTATGATGAAACTACCTCTATGCCTGATACTACTATGCCACTTAGTGCTTTTCTTGATGAACAACTTGTTAGGGCTAGAGAAATGGAAAATACTGAATCTGATGATACTGATGAAAGTGATGATGAAGAACCACATGCAATTCCTAAGGGTTATGTTTTTGATCAAGATGCTTCTTTAGCTATTTTAGCTTGCAGAAATAGAATTGAACTTAAAAGATTATTAGCTAAATGGAGTAAGCAATCTCTAATGCTAGAATGAAACCTGAGCCTGCTTTTGCTACTTCACCTATCTTTGTTACTGATAAGGATTATGAATTCTCTATTGATCCTGATATAATTACTTTGGTTGAATCTGATCCTTTTCATGGTTATGAATCTGAAACTGTTGTGACACATCTTACTAAACTGAATGATATAGCTACCCTGTTCACTAAAGATGAGAGAACTCGCTACTTTTATATCCTTAAAATATTTCTGTTCTCATTAAAGGGTGATGCTAAGATATGGTTTAATTCTCTTGATCCTGGTTGTGTGCGTAGTCCCCAGGATATGATTTATTACTTCTCTGCCAAATATTTCCCTGCTTATAAGAAACAAGCTGCTTTAAGGGATATATGTAATTTTTTGCAAATTGAAGCAGAGAGTCTCCCA